>NC_051176.1:288878716-289178716 GCF_013339695.2 Rhipicephalus sanguineus | reverse complement strand
TAGTGGTCCTTGAAGCCCTTGAAAGCCTTGGAATTTTCAAACACCACAACATGAACACCTCATGTGAGCAATGGGAGGCACTGCTGTCCAGCCCGGCCCTTGATGACTAGATCAGGCTCGTTCAGAGAGCAGAGCGGATGGCAAGAGCAAGCGGAGCCCTGGACTAAGGGCCCCGACCATCAACAAGGCCCCTACGGGGCAATCCACAGGAGCTTTGCCTGTACATAAATAAAGTTTGTCATCATCATCAAGGCCTTGAAAACCCTTAAATTTTTGTAGGTCCTTAAATGTCCCTGAATTTTGTCTATACAGTTTTGTTGAGCCAATTTTTAGTAGTTGCTTTTTGGATAGTTCTGTGCAAATAATTGAGCACATATTACATTTGTTAAATTCGCTATGACATTGATTTAAAATTTGAAAGTATTTAAAAAGAACGAATAGACCTATTCTACCACATGTAACCCGCCTTAAAGATGGTTTCACTGCATCACGACACTGCTGTGCTGTGAAACCAGCTTGTCAGGGGAAATCCGTACCAGCACGAAGCCACACTTCTGCACTTCAGTCTTTTTTTTTATTAGCGTCTTATATTGCTTAAGTATGGGAAATTTCAAAACTTAAGTATTTTTTCACATATAATTTGCATCCTACTGCTATTCAAATCCTGCTACTATTCGAATTCACTTCAGAATTCACTTCAGCCCACAGTAATTGCCATTCACTTTGAGCCTAGAAAGTTATATTCACATGAGCCTACTTTTGATCAGAGGGTTAACGAGGGTTTTATTTTGTGGCAGTGGGGGGAGGGAAGGGAAGGGTGCCCGACTTCTTTGTAAATGTGTGTGCATATATACTCATCAGGTGAACCTGTTCATGGCCTAGTTGGCACTTGCTATGTGACGTAATAGCTCCTAATATGACACAAAGTAAGTTGCAAGTGCTGCCTGTGTTGTCATGTTTGTGTTTCTTCCTTGCGTTTTTGTGTTCTATTAGTGGCAGTTCTGTCATCTGTATATGGGGGGGGGGGGGGGGGTGTATATGTGCACATACGCTCATGCAATACTACCATATTGTGAGGTGAATCATTTCAAGTTAAGCAAAATAGCAGAAGAATACTGAAACCTGCTGAAAACAGTGTAACACCATAAAACCTGCAGTGAACAAAATATGAGCAAAGAAAGGAACTGCGAAAACTGCTTTAGTTAGCTATTAATTGTGAAAAAGTGCCTGCTTTGGCTTGTGTGCAATGAAAGATGCGCTTCATGCTGTAAAAGCTGGTGTTTCCTTTTTCTACGATCTCAACAAGTGTTTCAAGTCCTTAAAAATTCTTCATTAGGTGCTTGAAAGTCCTTAAAAACCCTTGAACTTTTTTCTTCAAAGTTGCTATGAACCCTGACCGAGAAAAAAAATGGTTCATAAAACTACCAGCGGCTTCTTCAACTGACAGCAGTCACTATAAGGAAAAGTGCCTTACTTTCACTTCTATGGTGTGGCTATTGTTCGTTAAGGATATGATTATGTGAGTGCAATATTTAAAATGCCCAGAGAAATTTGTATAATCAAGATTAAACTCTACTTTAAAAATTTGTGCAAGAAACTCAAAACCCATTGTTTTATTCTTTTGGGAAAAATGTTATTTTGCCTTTTGGTGAGAATATATTGTTCTTGTCTTACTTAGTTAAATGCACTCACTAGCATAAAGGGTTTGTCCATAAAGTAATGAGGCTAGTTCTGGTAAAAAGATTTTATTGATTCTATTGGTACGTATTATTGAAATTATTTGAAATAGTCTCCTTGGGCATCGACACACACAGCTTGCAACGCGGTTACCATGCTGCAAAGGCTCCTGAAAGTCAGCTGCCGTGACCTATTTCGGAGACTCTGTGACGACCCATTGGATGATGCTAAAACTGTCAGAACGGTGACCTTCCAGGCTTCTCTTGAGAGACATAAACTTTATTTAAGTGTCCTTGCTGGGGTCAAAGGTGGCTCATGAGCTTTGGGAATAGGGAGAAGTCTGCCAGACTCACATCAGGGCTGATGCAGCCCTCGTATACCCATGATGTGAGCCCAGCAGATCAGTTATTCAGGCCTACAGTTAAACTACCTTTTTTCTTTACCTTGAATACCAAGGTTTTTAAAAAAAATTTGGTTGCGTAAAAATTTTTTTCCAGATAATCTGCCATTTTTTCATTGCATAAAAGTTTTTCTAACTTTTCTATAGTTTATTTGTACCTCCTAAATTTTGATGCGTTCTATGACCAGGTTAGGAGGCCACAGGAGGCTTATACAGTACTGAAGAACGGACACGTCCTATGCTATCGTGGCTTAGCTGACAGAAGAGAACTAGGAGTGGGGTTCCTTATTCATAAAAATATAGCTGGCAATATAGAGGAATACTACAGCATTAGTGAGAGGGTGTTATGTATCGTGATTAAGTTTAATAAGAGGTACAGGATGAAGGTGATACAGGCCTACGCGCCTACATCCAGCCATGATGATCAACTGGTTGAATGCTTCTACGAAGACGTAGAATTAGCAATGAGTAAGGTAAAGACACAGTATACTGTACTGATGGGCGACTTTAATGCAAAAGTAGGCAAGAAGCAGGCTGGAGATCATGCAGTTGGGGAATATGGCATCGGCTCTAGAAATGCCAGAGGGGAGTTACTAGTAGAGTTCGCAGAACGCAATAATTTACGGATCTTGAATACCTTCTACAGAAAACGGACTACTCGTTAGTGGACGTGGAGGAGTCCTAATGGCGAAACTAAAAATGAAATAGACTTCATAATGTGCGACCACCCGGGCATTATACAGGATGTGGAAGTAGTTAACAAGATCCGATGCAGTGACCATAGAATGGTAAGATCTAGAATTCAACTAGACGTGAGGAAAGAACGGCAGAAACTGATACGCAAGAAGCTGATTAATGAACTAGCTCTGCGAGGGAAAGTACAGGAATTCAGAGTTTCACTTCAGAATAGGTACGCGGCTTTAACCGAGGAAACCGACCTTAGCGTTGACGCAATGAATGATAATCTGACTAGTATCATTAAGGAGTGTGCAGTGGAAGTCGGGGGTACAGTCGTTAGACAGGACACTGGTAAGCTATCCCAAGAGACGAAAAACCTCATTAAGAAACGTCAAGATATGAAAGCCTCAAATGCAACAGACAAAATAGAGCTGGCGGAGCTTTCGAAGTTGATCAATAGGCGCAAAGTAGCCGACATAAGAAAGTATAATATGGAGAGAATTGAGTATGCTCTAAAGAAGGAAGAAGCCTCAAAGCTACGACGATGAAACTGTGCATAGGCAAAAATCAGATGTATGCATTAAGGGACAAGGATGGCAAGGTCACAAACAATATGGATAGAATAGTTGAGGTAGCGGAAGAGTTCTACAGAGATCTGTACAGCAGCCGAGACAGTCAGGATGATAACGTAAGAAGCTATAATATCCCAGAGGAATCTGACATCCCACCAGTATTAACAGGAGAAGTAAAGAAAGCCCTAAAGGGAATGCAAAGAGGCAAAGCCGCTGGTGAGGATCAGGTAACATCAGACCTGTTGAAAGACGGTGGAGAGATTATGTTAGAGAAACTGGCCACCCTGTATACGGAGTGTCTCTCGACAGGGAGGATACCAGAATCTTGGAAGAATGCCAACATCATCTTGATCCATAAGAAAGGGGACGTCAAGGACCTGAAAAATTACAGGCCCATCAGCTTACTGTCCATTGTCTACAAGCTATTCACAAAAGTAATTGCTAACAGAATTAATACGACATTAGAGTTTAATCAACCAAGAGACCAGGCAGGATTTCGTACAGGCTTCTCAACAATAGACCATATTCATACTATCAATCAGGTGATAGAGAAATGCGCGGAATACAACCAACCCCTATACATAGCCTTCATAGATTACGAGAAGGCATTTGATTCGGTGGAGACATCAGCAGTCATGCAGGCACTGCGGAATCAAGGCATCGACGAAGCCTATATAAACATAATGGGAGACATCTACAGCGCATCCACAGCCACTATAGTCCTTCATAAAGAAAGCGACAGAATCCCAATAAAGAAGGGCGTACGACAGGGAGACACGATCTCTCCAATGCTATTCACCGCGTGTTTACAGGAGGTTTTCAGGGCCCTAGATTGGGAAGAATTAGGGATAAGAGTTAATGGAGAGTATCTCAGTAACCTGCGATTCGCTGATGACATTGCATTGATGAGTAACGCGGGAGACGAATTACAGCTCATGATTACTGAACTGGATACGGAAAGTAGAAGAGTAGGTCTGAAAATTAATATGCATAAAACTAAAGTAATGTGGAACAATCTTGGCAGAGAACAGCGCTTTGCGATAGGTGGCGAGACGCTGGAAGTTGTAAAGGAGTACGTCTACTTAGGACAGGTAGTAACCGCGGAGCCGAACCATGAGAGTGAAATAACTAGAAGAATAAGGATGGGATGGGGCTCATTCGGCAAGCATTATGAAATCATGAATGGTAATCTACCACTATCCCTCAAGAGGAAGGTATATAACAGCTGCATCTTACCGGTACTTACCTACGGAGCAGAAACCTGGAGACTTACAAAGAGGGTTCAACTTAAATTAAGGACGACGCAGTGAGCGATGGAAAGGAAAATGATAGGTGTAACCTTAAGAGACAGGAAGAGAGCAGAGTGGGTCAGGGAACAAACGGGGGTTAAGGATATCATAGTTGAAATTAAGAAGAAATGGATATGGGCCGGCCACGTAGCACGTCGGCAGGATAACCGGTGGTCATTAAGGGTAACTGACTGGATTCCAAGAGAGGGCAAACGCGTGAGGGGAAGACAGAAAATTAGGTGGGTAGATGAGATTAAGAAGTTTGTAGGTATAACGTGGCAACAGAAAGCACAGGACCGGGTTGATTGGCGGAACATGGGAGAGGCCTTTGCCCTGCAGTGGGCGTAGACAGGCTGATGATGATGACCAAAAATAAAAATTTTAATGTAATTTTTGTAGTTTTACTCATTCTTTTCTGGGCCAAAACTGCTTGAAGTATTAAGATATTCAATAAATTTACTATTTTGACAGTCACACCACTTCACTGGCTTGCCATGCACATCATCAGGTTGACTAGGTCATGTAACATACCTTTAAAAAAAAATGTTGCTGGGTGCCTTGCAGCTCACTTCGACAAGAACAATAAGTTCTCACCAAAATGCAAGAATTTTAGCGAGAATAAAAAAGGGGAGAATTGCTTTTGAACTTGAACAGATGTGTAGAAATTTTTTCAGCTAGTACCATCCATAATGGTGAAGGAAATGCTGGCTTATGTAGTGTTGAATGAACGTATAGTCCAAGTGTATGCTTGCCGGGTGTGTAAATGTTTCTATTGCACTGTTGGGATCCACTCTTTATTGTATATGTTATGTGCGTTCCATTATTCCACTATTTTGTGCTTTCCTAAATTGTTAATATTCTGTTGTTTTATTAACCGCTTGAAGACCTTGCTTGAAGAGTCTTGCCTGAAGTTCTTTTCTATAGGGATTTTCCATTGTATTCTTTTTGTAGGTATCACAGTCTTTATTTCAGGAGTTAAAACTGAACATAGACTCAAAGGAGAGAACTTTGTTTGGCCGATCTAAGAAGAATCAAGAACATTTCCTAGGAACATAATGTTTCTCTAGCTGTGTGCCGGTCTAAAGAGTCCACCTAGTGCGAACGACTTGGTAGGCTATTCATTTGCTGTGTGGCTTACACGTTTCAGATGCGTCGCTGAAAAGGAGCATTGCTTCCTTGAATGACAGTTCATTGGATAACCAAGAATCAGCCAGCGTCATCAGTGCAATCTGCACAAGGATAAAAGCGGTGCCAGATCTGGCATCAGTGGCATTTGAAAGTAGCACAATGCCAGAAAAAGTTCAGGTTGCCTTGAGGAACTTAAAGAGCGGTATGTATTTTAAGTCTTATACATAGTTTTTTTCAGGCGCAGTGTACCACGCGCTGCACACCCTCTATGCTGCTGTTGGTATGTGTTTACTGTAGCTTTTAAGGGGGGATCTGGCAATCAAAACTATTTTTGTTATTTATGGGGATAAAGTGATGAAATTTGGCATGCAGATGTGATTTGTTATGCTGATATCATAACTGAAATCGGTTTAGAGCCATCTGTTGTAGTTTTTGAGTTGCAACATTTGATAAGCTCTCATCGTCATCCCAAAATTAATGAGTGAATTAGACATAAGTTCATCAAGATTTTTGCATAAGAATATTGACGAAGGCCCATTCTGTGCCGTAAAGCTATTGGTTTATTCTTTAAAGTATTAAAATTAGCTCACAAAACATTTTTTTAAATTGCCTGTACATATCGTCTTACTAACAACTTTTACAAGATATGGACGCCATCTGGCAATACGTCGGGAAACATGAGTGCTGTGGTGCGTGCTGGTAGTCCCGGCGCAGCAGCAGGCGAAGACCGGCGGTGACCAACGCGACCGGCGGGGACGCCAGCCAGCCCGAAAACGCGGTTAGGCGCGAAGCGCTGAAGCAGAGAAACGTCCGCACTCCGAGTACTCTCCACACACTCTTTTATTTACACGTCGCCTGGGTAAAACAGGAACGCCAGAGCGGCGCCCACAACCGGCAGCCTAAAGGCCGCCCACAACGCTGCTTTTTCATTTTAAAAATTTTTTTTTTCACCTTCTTGGCCTTCTCAAAACTAAAGTTTTTCAACACCAACCCATGGCATTCGTACAGTGCAATACAGAACCGAAACCGAAACACAACAATGAGCTCGTGCGAAGGGCACGGAGGAAGGCAAATTTCAGCGCAGTCGCATTTTCAGCTTTGTTGAAACAGCGCTCACTAGACGACGACGAAGTAAAAGAAGGCACACGACAGGCAGCGCCTGTCCTGTGCCTTCTTTTACTTCGTCGTCGTCTAGTGAGCGCTGTTTCAACAAAGATGAACGCATACCAACTCGCTAAATCTTCCATTCCTATGCATTTTCAGCGCAGCTTAAGAAACTAGGGTCCTTAAAATTACGTATGTATGCATTTTTTTATAAAGGAACACGCCACCTAATACTTACCTAGTGATGTTGCAACTCAGATATGCATGATATTTACTTTTTGATCGACAACGTTCACAAGTATGAACAGCCCTACCAGTTCAAGACGGCTGGCCCTTGGGCAAGTGGTTCAACTTTGGCCGAGTGGCTGAATCGAGGGACGTGCCGACAAACAGAAAGACAGACAGACAGAAAGACAGACCAAAATTTGGTTTTGGGACGTAAAGGACCATATATATTTAAAATTGCTAAACTATTGTTTCTGACCTGTTTATACGCGTTTGTATATTACAAGAGGAAAAATTTCTCCGCGAATAATAATAATAATAATAATAATATTTATTATTATTATTATTATTAAGACTCTAAAGCGTAACACATTCCTTAAGCCAGCGCCAATCCCGACGCAAAAGGCAAATTAAAGCTTTTAAGCACGTAAAACTAACCGCGAAAGCTTTATCATTTCATAGGAGACGATAGTGGCAATGGCTTCACTGTCTCCCACGCGTTCGCTCGCTCGGTCAAGACGCGTGACGTCACGGTGGCAGTGAGCAGGCCTGAATTTTTTTCTAGGTGACATTGGTCTAAGCCACAGAAGCAGAGGCGGTCATCGGCCGCACGTTGTCGCGTCAAGACGCCGGAGGCCTCGCTACTGCCTACTCGGCGCAGGAGAGAATGAGGCGCGCTAGAAAGGGGAGCAGCGTAGGAGAGGATGCGGCGTTGCGCAGAATAGAGTGAGGCGCGCGATAGAGGTGGGAGGGTAGGAGAGGAGAGAGAGGGAGAGGGGACGCACATATGCAGTGGGGGTGTGGACGCCGCGGGATGGACAAAGCCCCAGCCTCTCTCATCGTCATCCCAAAATTAATGAGTGAATTAGACATAAGTTCATCAAGATTTTTGCATAAGAATATTGACGAAGGCCCATTCTGTGCCGTAAAGCTATTGGTTTATTCTTTAAAGTATTAAAATTAGCTCACAAAACATTTTTTTAAATTGCCTGTACATATCGTCTTACTAACAACTTTTACAAATAGCCAATTATACAAATCTGTATGATGTGCAGACAAATATGGACAGCTTTACGGCACTCAACAATGTTTCAGGATCTAAGTGCAAAAAACGGAATAGTTATATCTTTATTTGTTATGAAATGGCATGGGGATGACTAGCAACTGCACAAAAAATGAAAGCTAAGGACACGGAACTCAGAGGGAAGCTGGTCTTATTTTTCATCGAAAAAATGCAGGTTTAGGCTATCTTGAACTCGGATCTCTCCTCTTTACAATGATGCCAAGATGGCGGCACTGTGCCAAGGGGTAGCTACAAGATTTTCATTTTCTGAAGCCCGGTTTTGTCATAGTTTTTGATGACAGCACAATAGTAAAATGCTTTTTTCTCAACTTCTACTGCTTATTTTGTCCTAATATAATTGAAAAATTGAACATTTTGACCAAACTTATCATTCCCATTGTCACGTCCATCCTTAAGAGAGTGCAGGCATTAATTTACTGGTTTCATGATGCCCTGTATACATGCTGCATGCAAACATTTTGTGGAACTCAATAGTGGATGTCACAACAGTGCGTTTTAGTATGCAGGAGTGCCCCTGTACGTAAACTACTAACCTTTTGCACCATTGATAACAGCAAAAGCACTTACTGTATGCACAGTGTAGTCAAGGCAAAGCCAAGCCCAATTATAAGCCACTTGAAATTAGAGCCCGCTCTTACTAGCACAAAGTAGAACTGCATGCTGCTAGATATGTTTGGTACTATCATTTTGTGAAAGCAAGGAGTTTACCTTGAACAAGATGAGAAGACCAGAATACTAATCAGGTCCTTTATGTAAGCTTGCAATAATCGCATATGAAAGTATAAATGCCAACTGTGTTTGCACATGAATTCCCATTCTTGTTGCATATGCTCTACACAAAACTTGGGGCCTGTATACATTGCTACGTGTGTAATGTACTCAATACTATATACGCAGTTACTTCCTGTTGAAGCTTTTGCATTGAAATGATAGAAATTTCATGGCTAATCAAGCTGGGAATGTAGATTTCCCATATAATGTGGCAACTATCTCCACTATTATTAGGCCTTCTCTACTGACCATACTAGCACGCAATGTCGCCGCATTGTTGAAGCAACTTTCTCAGTGTGGCGGCAACGTTGTGTCAACATTTGGTGTGTCTAGGGGAGTTGTGTCATATGGGAGCTACATGCCCAAGTGTGATGTAAACTTTGAATCTGACTTGTGCAATAGGCATGGCTGGCCGGGTGTTGATTGCACATTTTTAGAAGACTTGGGCATGTCATTGCACTCCCTGACTAGTCAGTGCTTGCCTTCTGTGCGCTTAATAGCAGCCACTTATGTGCACTTCCATACACTTCTGTGCAGCTAGTTTTATAACATCATTCTGCTGTTACTTGGTGGTTGTGTGCATAGGACTGCTGGTTGTCATATGCAGTGGCAAACAACAATCTCTAGGCTAATGAAATATTGCTGATGCTTTTCACAAAGCAATGTAAACTGTAAATGCCATGTGCTTTTTGTGCTTTATCTTAATAGTAAATTTTTCATGCAGTCTCTAGCCATGTCGAAATGCTCACTGAGCACTCCCCATGGCTATCGTTAACTTAATTTTTGGGACATAACAGCTTTATCATCAAACACAAAAAATCTAATTTCGCAGTTGTGTTGACCTTGCTCTAATGGTTTTTTTCTGTTTCATGCCAGTTTTCGAGTGCAGCTACTATGAGAAAACTGAAATTTTATAGATTCAATTTAGTTTAGGCCTTAATTGACCTTAACTGACTCGGGATTTTTTTTTCAAATCTTTTATCACTATGACGGATTTCCTGTGGAATTGATTTGATGACACTGTCAAGAAAGTGCCATGAACTTTGACCTATAAACTCGAGCACTGGTTCAAACCCACGAAACACGAAACCTCTATAAAACGTTTTATAGAGGTTTATGGAGGTTTTAAACATTTTAAAGACGTTTTATAGAGGTTTTGTGTTTCATGGGAATATAGAAGCTTGTGGGGACTTCGAAACCAGGGAAGACGTTTGTGGATCTGCAAAGGTGCCACCCTGAGTAGCGTCTCCTTTTTTCTTATCTACATGATCTTGTAATTAGTAATTGTATATTATTAATTGTAAATAGGGCGTGTAATTATAACCCTTACCTTCTTATGGTAACGCTACGTCCTGCATACATTACCCTTATTCCTGGAACTTCCGATACATTATTCAAATGGTTAGGTGTTCCATAACATGGTAATGTTATGGAACACATTATGTTAAGTGGTTTATAGCACCAAATTTAAAGGCAGGTTTCTTTGCTTTAGCTCGGCGATCATTGCAGCGAGCACCGCCAGAGAATAGAATCAAAGTTGCCAAGGTTGTTCGTGGCTGTGTGAATGCTGTTCACGAAGAAATTACTAGGAACTTGGATGTTGTGTCTCAGACACCATCACATATCCCAAGTGAGTGTTCCACAGTAGTGTCCAGCTTATTCAGCAATTATTTGTTGGATGCCATACTGAACAATCGTTAAAAAAATTCTCATAGGTTGTTTGCTGACTGGACTTACCACACCGATGGTTAGCCGATGTCCTGTGGCAGGCGAGAAGTCCCTAGACCTTGACATAACAGGTAAAAAACTCTTAAACAAGTATGAATTGTCTTTGGGAGCATATTTCTGAAGGGAAGTTGCTAAACATGCATGAGCTGTAAGAAAACATGACGCTGCTTTCTTTGTGAGCTTGTTAAATTTCTTAAATTGTCAATTAGGGTTCGTAGGATTTTGCAACTCAATTTCAGGTTGATTGTGAGAGATTTCAAAAATGTGTAGTAGTGACAATTACTTTAGAACTGTAATCTAGTTGCCTGGCGTATAATGACTTCTGAAGTTCTATGGATAGGTAGTAGGGGATTGTCTGAACGTTTGCAATAAAAAAATGAGATTATATTGTTTTGTTTTTCCTTGCAGCAATTTTGAAGGAAATGGAGTCGCAAGCATGTGAGAGCGACAAGTCACCTGCTACACAACCTGGGTGCGAGACTTTTGTATGACTGTTACAAATTTTGCATTATGTTTTGCAATAACAAAATAACTTTGAACATAATGCAAGTCTTAAAACTTCAAAACTTTCTTGCTAGTAAAAGTATAACTACAGTTGTTGGTACTTTCAGTTGTGGTAGGTGCATCATTAAGTTCATGTTTTCTGAGGAAAGAGTTGTAAAGTGCTAGTGTATTCGGGCAGACCTCTACAGATTGGATCAGTTCACGGTATTTCCACAAATGTGAAATGATCACAAATGTGATGCAAGTGGGGTTACCAACAGTCTCAGCTTTTGCACAGCAGTCCCGGCTTTGTAAGCAAATGCCCTGAGTCCAGACTTTTTGTCTGCTTAGACATACAACCCTGCTATTTTCTGCCCATCTATAATGGCTGGCTGCTTTTTGGTACATTATTGTCTTCTCTGTTAACTTGCCATGAATATCAGTCTCGTTTTTTTATAGTTGCTGTTCTGTGGTAGGCCCTAACTGTTCAGAATAAATCTGTGTGCACAGGATATGGAAGATCAGTTCTGCAAGCGTGCATTGTCAAGGTGGGTTAATTGTTAGCCACCTAACTGTAGCGTGAAACTAAGAAGAGCTGTAGCTTCATACTACTGTTTCTACGCATTGTCAGCACATGCTGCCATTTGAAAGAAAACCTTTCCCACATCTCATGCACGGGTCATTTCTGAAGGAGATTTGGCGCCAGGATTCCAAGACCATGTCGATACCAGTATCCACTATGTCTAAAACCTGGAGGCCGATTCTCAAATACGGAGTTGTTGTTTCACAATTATATGTATAAATACATGGTGACCGCAGGGAGTGCCTCACGAAAGCAATGCTTTAGACCTGTCATGCCTGTTGCTGATGAAGAAACTTATTAACACGTGTGGCAATATGAAACGAAGACAGTCAGGTGCGGGCTGCAGGCCGCAAGCGAGAGGTTCGCGGGCCGCGTGTTTGAGACCCCTGGTTTAGGGTATCACTTTTTGAAACTGTATCAACTATCATTGTTTATGGTGCATTTTTACAAGGCAAAAGATTGAAGTTGGTGTTGTGAAAGCCATAGGAAGCAAGTACATTGTTTTGATAAGCATTTGTAATAGGGGTCATCTTTTCTTTTTTCTTCTATGCAGTCCTCCAAAAGATAGCACTGGTGCTACATTTTCTGCTGAGGAACGTGGGCATACCATGTCATTGTAAGTTCATACATTTCTCTTAGCTGTGTGTGGAAAATGATCTTTTACATTCGTTACCTGTTTTCATTCAATATAGGCATTTTCCAGTTAAATTTCCTTGTCTGCATTTTGCTAAAAACTGACAAATTTTAAAGTAGATTGCTCGAATATGTTGGTCAGAAAAATTGTTCTTTGAGTAGTTTCAGAAACTATTAGGAATATCATACAATAAGAAAGCTGGAAAAGCTTTTTGCATTCTGTGTACTCCTGTCTTGTAAACTGCTGCAACTTAGAGTCACAGTGCAGAAGTGGAAAATGGTTTGGCAGTAGAAGTGTGTGTTTGTGTATGTATATATGGGGCATGCATGAGCATGGAGTTGGGGAATGTGTGATACAGGGATGCTCGACAGTCTCATGTCTCCTAAAATTGTTTGCCTCGCATAGATCTTGTGTCTCCTGTAATTTGGCTCCTCCCTATGTGAGTGCTGTGCTGAGGCCAGCGTAGTTATGTGGATGTGCAAGTGTTTGTGTGGTAGCGCCACGTGATGGAATTGGTTACTTGTGTGCAATAGGAACTTTATTCCTTTTTTTTTTTTTTTGGCTTGGGATCGACGTTAGATTGGGGTTTGCTTCATGCTAGATGGGGAGCTTCATGGGCCTATCTTGTGGAGGCCTTCCTGTTCCCTGAAATCTAACTCCGTTCACAAGACTTCACCCACTAAATACATAGGCGGCCTGGGATTTTGGTTGGGGTGAACATTAATGGCTCGTTATCCTGGCATGCCGAGTTGAACTTCCTCAATGCCACAATGTCTTCCATCAGCATGTTACAATAATTGTGTAATTTCATTATGCAAAGGGAGAGAATGTCAGCTTTGGCAGTGAAGCTCGCCTGCTGGAGTGCTGGAGACATTGTGGCGACACAGTGCGCACAAACCGGCGCAGCCTCCGCCTCGTCACTATCTAGGCGGGCGTGACACGGCTGCATGCTACACCATGCCTCAGATAAGGGACACCGTGACCGGAGGCTTACGTAACCGACGGTGGCTATAAAACCAAGCTGCCAAGCTCGGAAGAGATCATACCTTCGCTACCCGACTGAGCGCAGCGTCGGTATGCTCGCCCCGCTGCTGCTACTTCGCTAATAAACAGTTGTTACGTTTTATGTTGGGATGCGTCCTTCCATCGACACGGCATCCCACAACGTGATAATGGGACAGCTCCATTTCTTCTTAGTTGCCTGCTGATGAGCCACTTAAAACAATTATTTCAGTAAAATCCTTTGTAGATGGTGTCAAAGTTCTAGTGTGTGACAAAAATTTACATTGGGTCCTGGAGAGGAGACCTCTAACTAAATATTAGCAGTAGTTCTATTACAGAGAAGGTTCTAGTGTTTAAAAAATCAGCCTTTTACTGTTGGGCCTGCTTGTGCTTGCTTGCTGCATAGCTGATAACGACATTGCAAAGGCTAGAGCGAGCCATTTTGGTTATTTTGGTACAAGATTGCAAAATCCCTGCTGCGTGCAATGCATTGGTAAGCTTGCATGTTTGTATTAGCCTCGTCTACTAGTGGTTATGGTGCTTGACTGCTGACCCGAAGGTCGCGAGATCGAAGCGCGGCCGTGGCGGCCGCATTTTCGACAGAGGCGAAAATGCTTGAGGCCCGTTTACTTAGATTTAGATGCACGTTAGAGAACCCCAGATGGTTGAAATTTCCGGAGCCCTCCACTGTGGCGTCCCTTATAATCATGTCGTGGTTTTGGGATGTTAAACCCTAACAATTATTATTATTATTATTATTATTATTATTATTATTATTATTATTATTATTATTATTATTATTATTATTATTATTATTATTATTATTATTATCTTCTACAGGTCGGCAGCATTTTCTTAATTTGTTCAGAATAGTGTTTCAGGGCCTCTTTAAATAATAGATTTAATGAAGTGCACACAGATGATTATATTTTTCCTTATGTTCTTATTTTATGCACTGATATTTTGAGAATTTTATGAGCCGTAAAAACAATCCTTGTTCAATTCTTGTTCAATCCCTGTTCAACCTGTCTTAGTTGATAAAGCGTATCATTGATATTTGTGCCATGCTTGTTGAGCATAGTTGTAGGACTTTGCCAAGGCCTTCTTGCATTGCTTGCAGAACAAGTAGTGTTTCCTATTGTGCAAAATTGTGTACTCGCACATAAATGCAACAAGTTCACTGACCATTGATAATCAATGTTTTACTTAAGTATATAAATGTAGTATTTTTGCTAATACATTTTTGCATCTTACTGTGTTTCGTAATGAGGCTACTTTAGAGCTGATCTTGTTTTAATGAAAGGGTTGATTGGTAATTGGAATCTCAAAATATCCTACATGTGCAGATTGTTATGTCGATGCGGGAAATCCATAGTTGCTTGCACAGGGCACTCATAATGCATATTGAATTCGTTAGATATTGTAGTTCATTGTTTCTTGTAATATTATTGCCCTCGGACATCGGCAGTGTTTTATTTTGAACCAAACTTGTATGTTTAGATGTGTGCATTTTTTCTTTGGCCTTTTGCAGGCCTAAGCACGCAGTGAGGTCCCGAGTACCGAGGGCCCACGTGAACATAAGTCACCGGTCAAATACTATCACAAAAACTGGCTGGCGGGAGGCACTCAGTCGCTCCCTCTGGTACTCTGATGTAGGTCTACCTCTAAGCCCATGAATTCCTTAGTCGCATTGATGTTGTGTCTATTTTATCCATGTCTCTTGACCTGTTCCAGAGGAGCCTGTGTGTTGGAAATATAAGCTCCAAGAACTGGCTTCAGAATAACAGCACAACATATGCACTCATTCATGAAGTACAGCTTCTTGTCAAGGCCATCTTGGATGCTCAAGAAGAGGTTGGTGCCTACCATTAACATCTTTGCACTCATGAACTTAGCCAGAGACACCATAGAAGTACATTTGTTCACGCTGTGTTGGTACGCTTCTAAAAAACAACAACTCAACTTACATTTTCCTTGCGTTTCTTGTGCTGAGACATTGCACTGAGGCGGTAATTGCGTAAAATTCAACGTTCTTCGATAATTTCACACCCTTGGGGCTCCTTTTTCTTGTTGCAGCATCGTATAAAGAAAGCGTTCGACCAGAATTTTATCTAATGGTGCATTATTTATCTTCTTAATATCAAGTATTTATAGCTAGCTTTTGGTTGTCATTGCTAGCTCCTCTGATGTCACAGGGGCTGGTACACAAAGTTTCTGTCACTCTTCAGGCTTTACGTTGTGGGGTTTTGGCTTGCTGTGTCCCGTCCGTAGGGAATGCAGGACAGACGGAGGTCACAAGAAACAAAGACAAACAATTTATTTGTGAAACCTATGGAAAGAATAAAGAACAGCGCGAGGTGAGGCAGTGCTTTGTTGTACGAAGACGGGCAGCAACAAACACCATGGCGAATGGGAGTGTCCGCCCTCGTCTGCAGTCAAGGCAATAGTCCTCCAGGCAGCACACAGGCTGCCTCCTATAGAGTGCAAAAGTTGACTACATGCACCGCTACTACACAGTGCATGGCTCTATCTTGCGATAGCCAATGCGCATGGCTTTCATAGTGTTTGCATCGTTTTCAGTGTTACAAAATTTAAGCTTGTGGTCAAAAGTGTCCAGGTTTTCTCATACCTGTTTTTCACCTATGATAGCAAACCTAAAATTTTTCTGTAGGCTTGGTGAACCTTGGCAAACTGATTTCTGCTTCATAACAAGTTGTTCTTGCCAAGTATGCATTACACTATAAAGAGAAGCCTGAATTGCGCTTAAAGCATTTAAAGAAAAAGAAACTACTATTATGCAGTTATCTTTTTTGCTTGAAATCTTAACATTGTAGTGAGCAGGTGTTTGCTGAATCAAAATGATCTTGTTTACATGTGCTCTTGATTTTTGACTGCCTGCCTTGGCAAATGTGGCCTCCTGTGCGACGAAATTGAGATAAGCCCCAGTAATTCCATGATAAAAAGGCAATGCAGTTGTAGGTAGCTGTTGGTTCTTTCAATAGGAGCTTGCCAAAACCATAGCAGCTGTAGTTTGCTGGCGTAGTTCAAAGTGCTTATACGTTTGTTTGGCTACAATGGGCTGAGCTGATGCAGCAAGACTGATAAAAGTATCTCAACACACTATAATTTGGTCATCATCATCATCAGTGTACTTTTATGTTCACTGCAGACCGAAGGCCTCTCCCAATGATCTTCAATTTAGCCTCTCCTGTGCGAGCTGGTTCCATTTGGTACCTGCAGACTTCTTAATTTCGTCAACCCACTTAACTTTGACACCATTGGCTGCATTTCTCATCCCTTGGTACCTATACAGTCACTTTAACTGATCATCGGTTATCTGTCCTGCGCATTGTGTGACCTGCCGAGTGTAATGTTTTCTCTGAATGTCAGCTAGGATATTAGCTACCCTTGCCTATTCTTTAACTCACTCTGCCCTCATCCCGTCTCTGAATATTATGCGTATCATATTTCATTCCATTGCACAATGCTTGGTCCTTAACTTGTTGAGTTTCATTACTATCCTCCATGTTTATGCCCCATACGTTAGTAATTGTAAAACACAATCGTTGTACACTTTCCACTTTAGGGAATGCCTGCTGTAAGTGCTCCAGCCCATCCTTACTCTTTGGTAATTTTCCCTTGCATGAGAAGGCTGCCCTGTTAATAAGTGGCCTAGATATACATACTCTTGCGTGCATTCTAAGGCCTGGTTGCTGATCAGGAACGCTTGTTCTCTCACCAGGCTACCGAGCATTATCTTTGTGTTCTGCATATAAAAACATGCAAACATTTGAAATTTAGAACACCTTCGTGGTCATATCCGATTTGAGAATTAGCTATTCGAAGTTGAATAGTTATGTCTAGGGCTCCGTGTTTTTGGAGTTTATTTTTCTAGAAATTCGAAGGGTGTTTTTCAGAGTTTAATTTTTTAGCTGAGATTCGGCGTTTATCGGAGTTTATTTCTTCTAAATCACCAATTCTTCAAAATTCGGAGTTTAATTTTGCATTATTCTGAATACTCCAATATCTTAGATGAAATGATATCTACACGAAAACATCAGAACACATGAAGCGCATTTTAGTTGTCTGGAAGGTTCGAATGCAGAAACACATATATACACACACACAAATGCTTGCATACAAAACACCTACGTTTGTGTGTATTACTATAGGCGTGCGCACGAGGGCTGCCCCCTTTAATCACATAAGGTGGGAGGGGGTGTGATGTTGCATTCCGAGAACTGTTTACTTCCCACCTTTACTTCGAGAAAGCCAGGGACGAAAAGCAGGCCATTGCGAAAAGCACGCCATTGCTTCATTTTCATTTTTTTCATCCATTGTGAAACATGTCCTTTAGACTCAACCAACGAGGGGGTGGGGGCTGCAATGTAGCACCCCCCCCCCTTAATGGGGAACCCTGCGCTATTTAAATCATGTTGTTAGACGCAATCACACAGATGCAATCACATATCCGTGTATTCGATGGTGCCTGGCGCGCCCCAGTGCCACCAGGGGCCGTATATCAATATGTGGTCTCGCGCTCCCGGGGACGCTGCATACGTTGATGTCTCTCACTCCGTGCGTGACAAACCCTTTGTTAAATGTGTGACGGGTGTGGTCTACGAGATACTGTTTACATAAGGTAAAGTTAATTTCAGCCAAACCGGCAGATGTATCAATGACTGCTTAGAACATGTCCTTTAGATAAAGAACGGAGCAGAGTCACATTGGCCGTTAAAATCGGACTTTATTGGATAAATTCGAATTGCCAAAAATTTTACTGGCAAGTGTTTATCGGATTTTTTCGTATTTATCCGGAGCCCTAGTTATAGTATCTTTAAAATGTATAGGAGGTATTCACATGACGTCATCTGCAAGGGGCTCTGGCGTGGCACTTGCCATTCTCGTGGTCGCACACACGAACTCCATCGTCGGATTACAGCCAAAACTCTCGTCAGCACGTGTTGTTTTGATATTTTTACTAAAAAAATGGTGTTGTGAAGTGCAGTGCTGCCAAACATCAGACTGTCATATGCCGGATCGCTGAACGACCACGGCTATGGCAGCGCACTCGCTGGTGCCGCCTGGCGGGATGGCGGGAGAAGCACAGTGAATACCTCCTTTATGGAGTGAAGACAACTTATCACAGTCTTGAGGGAAGCGGAATGACAAATGTGAGGAACGACGAGCGTGTGATTCTGCTGCAGGATAGCTGCAGGCTGTTGTAGCGGAAGTGCTTCACATTCTGAGCAAACACATGGAGCAGGTAACTTCTGTTGAAGAATTTCTAGCATTTGAATGAGAACCACCCCTCTGGCTAGGTGAGAAAACACATCCTGGGGAAAGCAGACACTGCTACGAACAGCTCAGTTAAATCTAGCCGTCGTGCACAGCAAGGAGAGTTTAGAAGCGGAGCGCAAAGTTGCCATTTTATCAGGCACCCTCTTTTCATACAGAGACCTGTGCTCACTCTCTTCAGAGCTGCCGGTGCCATAAATCAAGAGTGGCGTTTGGATCAGATGCACTTCATGCCACGGGGTGTCGCCATGTGCAGGCACCGCTCTCCGTAGTCTGCTAGCACTACACAGTAGCTACACTTGTGCGTTTATAGGAATCGCAGTGGGAAAGGGGAAATCACGTTTGATCACATGCACTCAAGGTCATGACGTGCGCCAACGTAACTTCTTTCCCCCGTGCCATCCCTCCCTGTGTAGCTTCCAGTGCGCTCGTTGGTATGAGAGAAGAGAGAAAGTGCATGAAGCGTGCAGCAAATCCCTGTAACTTCACTCATTCTTGACAGATTCGAGAAACTTTGCAGCAATCGATTCGTGAGGCGATAAACTCCGATACTGATGTCATTCGATGATTATTTAGAAAAGTGGTTCAGGATCCCCTTCAATAGCCTATACGTATAAGAATTTGTTTAAAATGTTACATTATTGGTCTTCAGAGAAGTGTTTAAACCACTTTTCGTTGTAGGTGTGCAGTCCTGACTCTCTCGCACAACTGGCTGATCTTGGTCGCAAGTTGGCATCAGAAGTGGCTAGTGTGTGTTCTCATGTAAAGACTTCCATGAACAGAACCAGGTGTGTAAGCTTCTTGCTTGGATACCTCACAAGAAAACTATTTAAATAAAGATTGCTGTAAAACTTGCATCGGGATGCACAAAAAAGAAGAGGACATTATGGAGGAATGCAATTCGTAAGAAACTCCCTATAAAATGAAATGAGGCCAAGCTAAATTGAAAAGTTGCATTTCAAAAGTAATTAAAGGGAAAGATTATGCTCTTTCTTGAAGTGTACTATTTGTTCGTTTTAATGAGCCTTCACATTTGCAAACTGTCATTCACTGCATCTTGGTGTACTGCCATGTGATTTCATTGCCTTTTTAAAATCCTTTTTTATGCATTTTGCTTTAAAATTGATCTTCCTTTGAACAAGTAAGCTTCAGCCTTTTATTTTTATTTGTTTTGAGGGCTTCAGTTACTGCTGTAGCCCAAATCCTTCTGTCGCCCATCCTTTAATGACTAAGCTGCTGTGGTATTGGGTGCTTGCTCTTACAGGTTGCTTGTAGATGTGGAGAAAGCACAAAACGACATTGAGTTCACTGCTCGTCAGATGCAGCTGTTTGTGGACCTTGGAAAGGATAAACCTGTGGTGAGTGCTGAAGTAAAATTATATGTGGTACAAACTACCGCATTTGCATAGAGTCTGAAATCAATGACTCCATCACACAGTTTAAATGTCTTGTTGACTATGCCGTGTTAAAGTACAGCAAAGTTCTGTACCCATGCAGAACTTAACCACCAGCACATTCATTAAGTCAAACTTCTGTATGTTTCTTTTTACATTTAAGTAAACAAAGATTCCTGAGGCTCTCGTCACTCTTTATCTTGCCTGTGTGAATATTTATGCCTTGGCTCATGATGAGCAATCTAAAACTGTCTGTCTTTTACACCCCAACCTATTTGGTACTAGTGTTATGGTTTACCTTCAGTTTGTAAGAAGCAGTATGATATAGTAAAACTTCATTAAAATTAAAGCAGGTTAATGAAGTCGAAGTTTTGAAGGAAACCTGTGTGCTTGGGAAGCAACATCATAAAAAGTAAAAAAGGAACAGCGACCAGAAAAGAATAAGACGTCTCAGCTCCCCTGATGGCAGCCTTGCATGTAGTTGTTCCTCTTAGTTTTTATCGATGAAACAGGTTATAACACTTGGACAAATACAGTGAAGACACATAGCTCTCCTCAAAATTTTGAATATAAACACATAAAATTTCATTGTAATTAAGTGAAGTATTTTTTTATATAAATTATATATGACATATACTCCATATAATTGGGGCTGAAGCTATACATGGTATCAGCTAAAGTGGCATTGTGCATTTCAGGCCAACATGACTGTTGCACCATTTGCCCAGAATTTCCTGCTTTTAGCGTCTGAAATATCAAAGGCACTTCCGATACTATGTGGTCAGGTAAGTGCAGGATCTGCAATGTATGCTCTACATTAAAGGCTATGTACTATATATTGATCAGGACTGTATTTCCTGATGAAGATGTATGTGGTGCACTTCATAGTTGCAGCACAGGCATAAGATTTTTGTTACATAACTAGTGAGAGGAGAAATTTTGTTTGACTTACTGTGTACAGTACATGTCCATGCATTAATATTGCACTCTGTGTACATAGGTAAGATTTTTGTGGTTGTGTCCTTAATAGGGACATCCGATCAGTTAAGGTAAGATTTTTGTGGTTGTGTCCTTAATAGGGACATCCGATCAGTTAAGTAAAGTTTAGTTAGTGAACAAATCAGTGCAACACAATTAATATGAAAAATTTTTTGAGTGTTGCTGAGGCAAAATATTGTTATACAAAGGAATAACAGTATCTTGTTGGTTCATACGGAAAGCTTGTGTGAATCATGTCATATGCTTACACATTATGTGACAGAATGAGATAAATATTAGAGCTTTGCATATGTTTTAGAGTGCTGTGGGCCACAACACTGCATGCAGCACTTCAAACATCCCATACAAATGCCAGCTGCATGGCTGATCCTTAAAGTTTTAAGACGAAGCCACAGGCTGCACACATCTCACTCAGCCAATGGCTTACCACTTTTTTTTTTTTGCTCATAGTAATAGTTTACTTTGGGGCAATGTTTGTCTGTCTTCTTTGCTTTTCTGTTACACAGTTAATAGGTAACACCAGGCATTTGCTAGCCTTGTTTTTGATTTTGGGTCTGGTACAGCTGCCTTTGTTTGCAACAAATCCTGTTGCTTGTTCCCTAACATTGGTGGGATTCCATGGAGTTTTGGTGGCAAAAACATGAAAAGTGTGAATGAATTATGAGGACTGTGGAGGGGTCCATGTGAACTGGAGTTTCACTGGCCACATTTCACGATTGCAGCATACCTTGCTTTTTATCGCACATGAGTATACCTGCATTCTTAATGTGCAAATGTACCTTACAGTCTTGCAACGGCACTGCGATTGACTCACCTGTCACAGTCACCTTGCTGCGCACTCATGAAAACTTGTCTCCAGGTGCTGCAAGTATCGCAAGCAGCACTTCTGCGTGAATTTTGTGAATCTGACCTGTTGTTTTTAGCTGGTTTGTACTCCAGCGATCACAAAAGTGCCTGTGAATTATGAGCGGTGTTCTGTCATGCTGCTTGTTTTTCATTATATATATGTGCCTTAATACAGTGTCTTTATGTGTGCATAGCCTGGAATAATTCTTGGCTGCTGTACAGAAGACACCAGATGTGTCCTTTACGTGTATGTTGTGGTAAGCGTTAGTTCATGAGTGTTGTTAGCTGGAAGTAATGCATTGGATTGCGGTAATAGGCTATGTATTTAATTTTGCAGATTCTTTGCTTATTGCTTGTATAACTTGTGTTGTATGATAGTGCTCTGGATTCTATGTGAGCTTAAATTTCTTGGAATAATGGTTTGCTGAGCTAGGTTTCAATCCATTTTCTTGTGGCGAAAACTGCAGCACAAACTAAACACAGAAGGTGAAAGGAAGACAAACGGCATTCATACTAACAACTAAAATTTTTATTGGAATTGCTCACTTATATGTAAAGACAGTGAAAAATCACATGCATTTATGTTTAAATGATTGAAGAGGCTTTCTTGCCTAACCAGTCTGGTGAAGGGTGTGTTTCTTTACAATCTGTCGTGCTGCAGGCCACAGAGATGGGCTATAGAGACGTGCACCACTGAGGGATTATTGCATTTTACTTGGCTTTTAAAGTATAAATGTCATGCGACATTTCACTCTCTTTATGTTTGTGGAACTCCAACAAAAATTCCGTTAGTGTCAGTGCCATGTTCGTCTTCCTTTCACATTTTGTGTTTAGTTTATGTTGTGCTTTTCAGACCACAAGAAAGCTTACATTACTCTTGCTTTAATTCTGCACTATGGGTGCCCATGAGTTGCTGTGATTGCTGACTCGCGTGCAGTATAAGTCTTTTGAAGGTGTTGTCCTTTTAAATGACACTCTGTTGCTCCAGATTTACATTTTTTTAGAGAAATGACTTGCTCAATATTATGTTAGTGACCCAGTGATGTTGGGCCAATAAAAGGGCTAGGTGTCTGTGTTATCGTTATTGTTAACTTCCCTTTGAATGTTATAGCTTCAGCAGCAGTAGCTGTGCTCCATGAGGGCAGCAGAAGAATGTTTCTCTCCTTATTTAAAACCACATTCGGCCTTAACACTGCAAAAGACATTGAAAGCAAGACATATTTAGTCGAGCTGAAGTGATAGATTAGAGCTCAAAGGTGTCCATTCATCGTTTTTGTATTTGACATAATCGAAGTAATATAAGGCAGGATCGACATTGCATTAGTACTATGAAAACATGGTAACAGGACCAATGGCATGTTATGTTCTTTATAACTCACAAGCTGTAGTCAACCAGTTATACAAGAAAGCTAATTGCTTTAGATAATGAGAAAATAATGGCTTGTTTATTGCTTACAACAGGGTTTGTACAGGTCCTTCAAACCCTTGAATTTGAAAATACATTTTCAAGGCCCTTGAAGGTCCATGAATTGTATTCTGTTCTTGAAAACCTTTGAAATTCAGGACCAGTGCAGTCTAAAGTCCACATTGCAACCTGGTTTCTGTTGTAGGTAGCGTCGATGCAGCAAACTTTCCATTTGAGAAACAATACACCACGCGAGTTTGCATGTATTCTGTTTGTTCATGCCTTGTCCTATCGTTCATTTCACTCCTCACCGATCAGTGCATCTTGTCTCACTTTCTCTCTCTCTACTTATCTCCTTACGACTTCACTCTTGTCTCCTGCATTTATTCTTTTTTTTCCCTGTCAAGAGAGTGACGCATGTGGTTATTAGAGTGTAACGTTGTCAAGCCTTGCTAATACTAGAGAAGTCTCAGCACTTGTCCTGAACATTTGTTGTATGTTGGGAACTGCTTTAGATGGCATCAAGACTAAACTTTTCTACAGTATAATAATACACTTAAAACTCGATCTACCAAAACCCGATTTCACGTAGTTCCCAATCTAGGGAAGAAATTTACATGCCCGGCAGGTACTCATAAGGTTAAACATTGTTGTCAACCTGAACTAACAAAACTAACCTGAAACCAAAACCGATTTAAAGAAGTTTTTAAAAAAATAAATGAGTAAAAAGAAGCGCTAATTTTTTTCTACTTTTTACACAGATGGCTTTTTTCTTCAAGCATGGGAACTAACGCTATTGCGTTAAAACATGTGTCACCCATAGTCACGAGCCTGGTATTTTGACAAGGCTATGTGCCACCCACATGCACAGAACAGTGGACTGTTATGTACCACTGTTCTGTACCAGATGGTACTACGGGTGGCGGTGGTTTATTGTTCCTGTCAATGCTCCCAGAGGAACACTACTGTGTGCTGTCGTTATTTCATGATTTATGCAACAGATGACACTGATTGTCTCCTCGCAACTTTCTTGCTCGCCTTGCTCGCATAATCACTGCATTTGTTCTCCCCATCTTTGCAATTCGGCTGCATGTCATATTTCACATGACTGTCTACCTGGCCTGCATCGCCTGGACCTCAATGATCGGTACACCTGGAGGCTCAATGATCGGTACACCTGAACAGACTTTTCACATGAGCACACGTGGGTTAGCAGCAAAAATAATGCCGTGGTAGATTTTGGGTGTCTCTGTGTTACAATTTTAGGTTTCGAAGACTGAAAAACCCCTTTCTCAATTTTACAAACTTCCCGATTTAACAAAGTAACTTGAGCGTGGTGATCACCTTGTTAAATTGAACCTTCAACTGTATATATGTACAGTAAAACCTCATTAATTCGAACTCGGTTATTTTGAAATCCCACTTAGTTCAAAGGATTTCTGTGGTCCTGTATATTGAAATGTAAATATGAGTGGATAATTTGAAGTGGCGGTCAGTACCAGCCCGGTTAATTCGAAAACTTTGGGTGCCATCTGCCAATTCTCAATCCCGATTTCGCCACTAATCCGCGGAAACGACGGCCCTTGGAAGCCACAAGGCAATGCACCGTAGCGATACTAATGAGTGACAGGTGAAGCACCCCAGCCTCGCAGCTGCCAGCGAAAAAAAAACAAAAAACATAAAAAACGGTCTCGTGGTCAATTGAAATAAGCGCCTGTGGAAATGACGCGCTTCACTGCAACACAGCGGTGTCACGCGGGCAGCATGTCGCATGTTTCTCGCAATGTCAGCGCGTCATGATTTACCCATTCTTTCTGGGAAAATAAAGGAATTATTAAAGGACGGCCTGACGGAATTCGCGATGTATGCGAACCTCCGATTGGCGGTTGTTCCAGCAGTTAGCAGCTGTCACCTCACCTGCTCCTCGCTGCTGACGCTGCGAGGAACAAGTGACATGCTGCCCGCGTGTCACCACTGTGTTGCAGTGAAGCACGTCTTCTCTTCCGCAGGCGCGCATTTCAGTTGATCACGAGATTTTTTTTCTTTTTCCTTTTTTTTTTGCGCTGGCAGCCGAGAGGCTTGCTGTTTCGCCGGTTTAGCGGCAAAATTGCGACCGGGGATTGCTGGAGAACATAACCCTTGGAGCCACAAACTAGCAGGAACAGCAAACAACCACCTCTGATTACTTTCAGTAATTGTATGTATGTTTTTTGTATGTTTGGTTAATTCGAAAACCCGCTTAATTCGAAGATTTTTCACAGTCCCAGTGACTTTGAATGAACGAGGTTTTACTGTTTATGTACGATAAATTTAGTCAGAATTTGAAACATTGTTATCGTAAAAAAAAAACTCATTTGGATGCCGTTTTTTAATCCTTGAAAAACATGTGACAGTCCCTTGAAATTCCTTGAATATCCTTGAATTTTCTCCTTTGAAACCTGTACGAACCCTGCTTACAATCAATCGGGAACAGATGACGAAAAGGAAGGCATAAAAGGTATACCGTAAAATCTCGAACAAGCGCCCCATTCCCTTCCTCGGGAGATTTCAAATATGCGGCCTCTTCTTCCCTTCCACCATTTACTCACTGTTCTTATTCACCCGACGAAGGTGAATGAGAATAGTGAATGCATGCGTATCCAATAAAGCATTTCATTAGAAGCACAGGTGTGCATTCTTCATTCTTAGCGGCTCTTCCGCCGCCTTCTTGAATTTTGATCCGTGACTGAGCAAAGGTCCCCCCCCCCTCCAAATCTTGTCGAATTATCCTTCACTGTAGGGGTGGAGCTGCTTGTTCAGAATTTTACGGTATGCGAAATAGTAATCGCAGTGTATATCAGTAAGAAAATAAAATGGAGGACTTAGAGATGTTGCATCTTCACACGGCTCCTGTTTGTGCTGTTTATGAGATTGCGGTGCCACCTCTTTTGGGCCTCTGAGTTGATTTAGGCAGTAGCACCTGTTGGAGCATGAGGTCTTAGATTTTCTGGGTAGCTTAGGACATTTGGGTTCTGCTGAACCCGAAGGTCGTGGGATTGGATCCTGGCTGCCGCAGCCGCATTTCGATGGAGGTGAAATGCTAGAGGCCCATGTGCTTGGCTTTAGGTGTACGTTAAAGAATCCCGATGGTCAAAATTTCCGGAGCCCTCCAGCGTCCCTCGCCATCGTATCGTGGCTTTGGGACATAAAACCCCAACAATTATTAGAATATTTGGGTTTACACCATCTCATTTGTTGTTGGCAATTTGAATTTCGATTAAACTGTGTGGCCTCCTTTGTAGGGGATTTTTTTTTTCTGCAACTAGGTCATCTGCTGGCACGAATCAGTCATTGCAAAATTCTGAAAAAAAAAAGGTAATCGGTTGATCTGGACTGATTTAATTTTTACCATTGTTTGCCTTCATCCTCCTTCAAAGGATGATGTTATCACACTGGTGCAATGTTTGTGCTGTATGGTGTGGCTCAACTGTGACTTGTTGCTGAACATCGGGAAATATGAGCTAGGTTTTCATCCATACGTTGTGAGAGCTACGCAGCTATGAAAAGTGATGGGCTTTACAGTTTTAGTGGGTAGTTCGAAAACAAATGTCATTGTTATTTTTTACACTTTTATAAAAGTAGGTGACAGACATGCTTATATAGGGTCCTTTAGCTTGATCATAACCAATTTGTTTTCAGCTGCTTGACTAGTTACTAGCCTTCAGCCCAAGAAGGTAATTTGTGGCGTGAGTACACTTTTTACATAGCAAATCAAAATGGTACATAACATGTGATATTAAGTGACAATGTATAATTCACTCCAGTTTTACATCTTTTTCTTTTGCACTTGGTCCTCATACTGTCACTTATACCTTCACCACTGTCCCCAATTTCTATGCTTTTTTTACAGTTATTTCTTACGGGGGATAGTGACTTAATAATTTAATAGTAGTAATAATTTAGCAATTTCTTACATGCTTATCAAAAGTAAGTGGCTGCTCATTGTAATAGCTCTAAAGGTACAGTAAAGGACAACTCCAGTGAAGTATTTTAGTATTTTTCAGTACTTGATTTGTTTTTATTTGGTAAAAGAAGGTTGTTTAATAACAATTGAACCTCTTTACTTGAAAGTGCCTGGAAATTTAAAAACCTTGCAACCATGTGCTCGCATTCTGCTAGCACATGGTTGGAGCTCATGGTTGGTGCACTGCTAGCGATGGCTGCCCACTCAACGAGTTGAAGAGGAAAAGCAGTGCTAAGAAGGGAGGGTAACAGCCAGTTGCTCGTAGCTTCCTTGATACCAGGCACGTTGCCTAAAGAGGTATTGATACAAAATTCTGAAGGTGAGATAACTTGTGAGATTGATTTATGTGGATATACGCACATCATCTACAAAATATCAACAGAAAATATAGCCTGGAACTTATATAAAATCAGTTTTAAAGTTTAACAACATCTTAATTTTAGCGCTAAACAAGACGGACACCTGAGAGAGGACAGGACAAGCGCTTGTCCTGTCGTCTCTTATGTGTTAGTCTTTTTTAGCGCTAAAATAAAGATGTCGCCAAGCATTCACCAACTCGCCCAGCGACAAGTTCTTAGTAAGCAATTTTAAAGTGTATGCCGTGAAAGTGAGCACAAGATGCAGCACTTCACCACATGGACATCAACTTGGTTTTAATGTAAACAACCAACAACCACCTACATCACGAGTTTGTGGTGGCTGCCATTCTCCTGCTTACGCTCTCTGCCGCAGTTGTCAATGCGGCACTCACGTGCATGTCACTGTTTTGTGTGGTGTTGCGGCCAGCTGTGCTTGCAAAAAAATCCAACCTGGTCTTAGTGCTTTCTGAAATCGAAACTGTAACTGGGCACTATAAAAACACCTCCAAATAATTAACCATGACACGCTCGAGCAAATGAGGTATCCAGCTGTAATAAGTGGAGTATTAGCTACTTATCCCAACAAAAAGAAACAAGGTGCAAAATTTTTGTGTCACTACTTCTTTAATTTGTGGTGGCAATGATTTGATAATGCTGTAACCTAAATGCCAAAACAACATTTAAGAAACCGTTTCAGGGAACATTTAATAACAGTTTGTTTTATCGGGACTAGATATCGCAGTTGGTTTCGATTTATAATTTCACTGATAAGTAAAACAATAGCACAATTAAAATTGAACTGCTCACGTAAGGGGTATTTGTAGTTTGATGTGGCAAATAGAACACCACATTTAGAATTACCTTTTGTAACAAAACCTGCTATAAAACTTTATCTATTTGTTTTAAAAGACTGGGCCTACTGAGTGACCCATGCCCTACTGAGGGACCCTTGGTGTTTGTGTTACAAACACCAAGAATTTTTTTTTGATCCAGTTAGTCATTCTAGAAGGATATAATGGTGCTAATTTGTTCCAGTTGTGTCAGAAAAATTAATTGCTCCAGTCAAATATTGCAGTGTTTTTTTATTTGCCTATGTAGCTTTGTGTGTGTATATGGTGTACCGTGACTAGGCCTGTCCGTGACTAGGCCTGTTTGCTTGCTGCATGACAATCGATGAAAGCAGGTTATGGGACACTGTTGTTACGTGTGCAAATTTGTTGTTGTGTATCAATGGGAATCATATTATAAGTGGCGTGGGAGAGAGTGCTTTAATGGTGTTGAAAAGACTATGTGCCAATGCAGTCTTGTTTTTTGTGTACACCTGAAGCCCAGCATGTGCAAAGAGCCATTCTTATGCACTTATCTTCAGTAGAAAATTCCTGGTGTTAACGTTCCTTACTCACAAAATAGAATTGCCTCGACATAGCCTACTAACTGCGTCTTGAGAACATTAAACCTCACAATTTAATTTTTAAAGTACTGTGCATAGGTCCTATCTTTTGCAGATGTGTTGTCTGATTTGTGAGTTTTAAAATTTCTGCGTCAAAATGATTGTTGAGTACGCTGGTCAGCATTATTTGCAGCAACCATGTGTCACTTCTTGAATATGGAGCTATACTCTTTCCCATTTCCTATAGCTACAAAATTGTACCATTTTTCTGCAAAAGGCTGATGCTGTGTGCTTTATCTGGGAATGATTGAAACGCAGTAATGTCTTTCTTACTTGAACCAGAATGATTGAGCAAAGGACTCCTCATTAGCAGCTGCATAGTGTGTAGTATATGCATGCTTTTTTTTGTGTACCTTCTGCATGTACTCGTACACTCACTGATACTATTAATATTCTGCTTGTAGGGTGCACCTGCCTCTGAGAAATAAGAATGGATGTCAACTGCATTGCTCATATCTGTCCCTATTGCTCATGATCATAAATGTCGACAAAACGTCTAAGTGTTTTCTAATAAGTGTGCGGTGCAATCATGAAATGGGCAGATTGCTTGTTGTCCTACCCTGAACTATGCTATAAAAAAAAATTGGTTCAGATACAAAGGTATCTTTGTTGTATTCGGTTTTCATTATATGCATGTTTTACTTTAAATATTACAGCAGAGCTGTTATAGTAGAGGTTTGCCGTGTGTCATAGATAGAAAATTATCATCATCACAAACTGGCGCGCACTCTCATCATTCTCTTCTGCTTCGCTACCAGGACATGTGTACCGATTCTTCTGGCGTGGGACGCAATAACTCTAATGGGCAAGAGAACGAGTACAGAGAGAGAGGAAGAAAGAGAGAGAAATTCTTGGCAAAGCGGGGCTCAAACTCGCATTCCCACGATTTGAAGGCGAGTGTTGTAACCACTCGGCTATCCGGGCACACTAGCTGAGTGTAGCATAGCCTTGGAATCTCGTTCATACGATTCTGCATAATACGTTTTTTGGCCTAATACGTTTTTCATTTTAGTCCCGGCCAACGTCCCTTGGCATTTTCATGCGTTTAATACAATCACGTTTTGGCGCACAATTGGATAATATGACCACGAAAGTGGATCTTGACCTATGTATCTAGAAATCCTACGTTTATTCTTCGGTATACTAGCTCAAACCACGTTCCAACAAACCACGATCTGCACGTTGCAGAGGTGCTAAGGCCGCAGCAGCATGGGTTTTGCGGTGAAATGATCGCTGCCAGGCACAGCCGCCGCATCCAATGATGATGGTAATGCGCCCGGCCATGCGCCGCGCCATCTAGCGAAACGTAATCAGAATAATTTAACCGTAAGAATTTACTCCTAGACGTTGAAAAAAAGAAAGTGCTGTGCAAATTGACCAGCTACTTCAATGGTGCCCCATAAAAGTGAGTTGCTGACGGAGTATGCTATTTTTCTCTTTTTTTTTTAAACCTCTTCGGTTAATACGATTTTTGCGTGATACGTTTTATTTTTCGGTTTCCGTGAAAAACGTATCAACGAGATTCCGCTGTATTGTATAGCAAGGGTGTGGGAAAGGGAAGTGAGGGTGAGGATGACGAGATGTGAGATTGAGGAGGAGGGGAGAACGAGTACAGGGAGAGAGAGAAAAAAATAGATAGAAAGAAAGGGAAGAAAAAGTGAAAAAGAAGGCGAGAGAACGACTACAGAGAGAGAGAGTGAAAAAGTAGAAAGAGAGAAACAGATAGAAAGAAAGGGAAGGACAAAAAAAGATAGAAAGACAGAGAAACAAATAGATGGAGAGAAAGAGAAAGACGCAGCCAAAAAAAAAAGCAAGCGTAGCCGTGTATAGCATAGTATAGTATAGCAAGGGTTGGGAAAGAGGTGAAAGGGTAAAAGCCTAGCCAAGCCAGGACCAGTGCCCACCAGCTCTGCTGTGACCCAGCCTTGCACAACTTTGTGCTAGCTGCACTAATTTTTTTTTTATATTTACTTCATGATATCGAATAATTTTTTATATCTGTGTTTGCTGTTTGAGGTTAAGCTGTATTGGATATTATTTATTACAAATATTTGCATGGTTCCTTTAATTTCTGTTCACTAGATTTATATATATTTTGATACTTTCTGTCCAGTGCCTTAACTCGATGGTCTTTCTCCCACACAGTTATGTAAAGGAACACAAATAAACCATTACTTCTTAAGTGTTCACTTTTCTTTGTTGGGACAGAACGTCAGCTGTCTCCTGGCTCTTCCTTACAATTGTGACTAGACTGTTCAGGATGTGCACAAAGTGAATCTTGATGTCTCCTAAAAAAGGACACTTTTGGAAAAGTAAGTTCTTATTTTCAGAGTTGGTCCTTAACTCATTGACTATGGGGCAAACTAATCTGGACCATCAGGTTTACCATCTTGATCCAATTTCACTTCAATGTGAAGAGCATGGTTCATGGAGGCTGTGACAACAAAGGGTGTGTTGATGGTGAATGTTGCACATTAAATTGTTCTCTGCAAATAGCACATGCAAAGTGGCGAGTCTGAAGGGTTATTGCCTCACAGCTGCATTAAGCTATTGCTTTGTGACTTTTTACCCACTTGGTTTGGAGCTTGAAGAATGACCTGAATGCACATATTTCACAGACCTGGCACATTTTTCTGGATGGTGCATTGCAGACATACTTTTGCCTTTGAGCTTGTGATAGTAATCTTCCTGTGGTCAGGGAGTACTACAAAATTATATATGTAATGTCAAACTTGAGCTATTGGCTTGAGTATATTTGTAACATATTGACCCAATAGTTCAAGCCGATACTTAAATGTTGAAGTCCAGCACATTGACAGTAAGGCTACCACCTTATGGATATCTGCACTACTGTCATTAAGTAGTGCCAGTGGTTCAAGACAAATCAATAAAATTTTATTGCAGTTTTTCAACTCGGCTGAAGCTTATGCTTTTGACAAACTCGAATGCCATGGGTTCAGGTACATGTAGAGTGCAGAAATGTTTTTATGAAATAATCCCTTCATGGTAGCAGTAGCATAGCCAGAAATTTTATTTGGGGGCGGGGAGGGATGCGTTCAACCATACTTAATGTATGTTCGTGCATGCGTTTGTATGTGTGCATGTATATCATCATCATCATCATCAGCCTGTCTACGCCCACTGCAGGGCAAAGGCCTCTCCGTGTTCCGCCAATCAACCCGGTCCTGTGCTTTCTGCTGCCACGTTATACCCACAAACTTCTTGATCTCATCTACCCACCTAATTTTCTGTCGCGCCATCACGCGTTTGCCATCTCTTGGAATCCAGTCAGTTACCCTTAATGACCACCGGTTATCCTGCCGACGTGCTACGTGCCCGCGTGAGTAACGCGGGAGACGAATTGCAGCTCATGATTACTGAACTGGATACGGAAAGTAGTAGAGTAGGTCCGAAAATTAATATGCATAAAACTAAAGTAATGTGGAACAATCTTGGCAGAGAACAGCGCCTTGCGATAGGTGGCGAGGCACTGGAAGTTGTAAAGGAGTACGTCTACTTAGGACAGGTAGTAACCGCGGAGCCGAACCATGAGAGTGAAATAACTAGAAGAATAAGGATGGGATGGGGCTCATTCGGCAAGCATTATCAAATCATGAATGGTAGTCTAGGACTATCCCTCAAGAGGAAGGTATTGGCCGCGAGATCGAGCGGAGTCGCCGCCTGGCGGCTTCTGGCTGAACCGCGCCTAGTGTGGATTGCTCCATGCGTCGTCTGCTAGCCACGTTGTGTTCGTATGTGCGCGTACGTTATGCAGGTCCTCAAAAGGTGGTTTGTTCCGTTGCGTTAGTGCAACTTTAACCACTCGTACGCTTGCCTAACACGATGTAAAGAAGCATTTGGTCTTGGCCGGCTGTATATGCACTGTAATAAGATCAGCGAATGCACTTGTCGAGAGTGCTGTGTGTGGTCGTCGTACACTCCGTTCACGAGAGTCATATCATGATGGAGGCAAATAGCGCGAAGAAACGTAAGACAAGACGAAGAAGGCTACAGCACAAGCGCATACTAACAACTGAACTTTTATTAGAAGGACGAAAATATATAGGAAGCCCAAACCACATGTTCACCACGAACACAACCGAAAACCTTAGATGTGCGCATCCAGGTACGTTATCTCTGCCTTATTTAACGCAAGGGAAGGCTTTGCCACACAATCATTTCCAGCTTTCAAAATGAAAAAAAGCCTCAACAAGCTCACGTGCCGTCTGGTCCCTATGACGATCAAGCACTTTCGCATCAGACAAGCGAGGAGTACACCTACACTCACGGCAGTGCAGGGCCAAATTAGACGACGGCTGACCATTCAAAGGTCGACGGTGATCTTGCAAGCGCGCATTCAGACAGCGGCCTGTATCACAAGTAATAGTAACATTCGACGCGCTTCGTGCATTAATTCGGGAATGAAGAGCGCACATATTACCAGAAAGCTGCAGTCAATGCATTTCGTTTGCCGGAAATTGGGTTAAATCGCTCACAACGAAGCGCTGTTGTGTGCGCTTGTATACGCGCCGACAACCGCCTATCCACACTTGCGCGGCGACGGTGCTGCCACCTGTAGCCCGATCTCGCGGCGAATATAACAGCTGCATCTTACCGGTACTTACCTACGGAGCAGAAACCTGGAGACTTACAAAGAGGGTTCAACTTAAATTGAGGACGACGCAGCGAGCGATGGAAAGGAAAATGATAGGTGTAACCTTAAGAGACAGGAAGAGAGCAGAGTGGGTCAGGGAACAAACGGGGGTTAAGGATATCATAGTTGAAATCAAGAAGTAGAAATGGATATGGGCCGGGCACGTAGAATGTATATACACATGCAAAAATGAAAAATTTCAGGAGGGAAAATGTTGAAACACCCTACCCCTAGCTACGCTAGTGCCTGGTAGATTTGAATGCAGTTTGTTGATTTTGAGCGAGAAAGTTCTAGTGACTGTTGAAAACAAAGTTTCAGTTTAGGCCCGCAAATATTTTACGAAAATTGCCAAAAATCGGTTAGCTTAAAAGGACATTAAAAACAAAAAACAATTTTTTTTTACGTATTAGTAAATTACTCTTTCACCATACCAAAAACACCACGCTTGCTGCGAGAAGATGCACATAAAGCAAATGCCGGCGGCAATGTCACCTTGAAGTTTCTGCAACAGTAGCCGTGACTTCACAGATTTTGATGGCGTCTACAAGGGCCTACACAGTTCTTAATCGGTAAAAATGAAGTATATTACTTTCTGAGGGGTTCAGAGAATTAACTTACCAAGTTTCTGGAAACTTCGTTCAGCCAATGTGGCCAAAATACGAACACTTTGAAATCCGTGACGTCACCATCGGAGACTACGGCAGGAAATTCAAAAGTGAAACCTTTGGCATTGATTTTCTCGTCTACTGATACAGCTATGGCAGCGAGATTAACAACAGTGAAGTTTTCAGAGTGTAATTTATCAGTCTAAAATAATTTATTGTTTCACTTTTGTGTCCCTTCAAAAGAAATATAGATGCATTAAGCTGTGACTGCACCAAGAATAGACACCACATTTATGTAAACTGTCTCTGTTAGTGCATCTAAAGTGGGCACAACTGACAAATTTAAAATGTTAATTACTCGATTTGTTTCATTTATAAAGCTTTGTACCACTAATACTTGCAAATTGTAGTTGCACATTTTAGCATAATATATGCTACATAAATATTGTCCTTAAATTATTTGACTCCGTTGACAGTACTCTTATATCATTTTTTACTGCCAAGGTACAGAAGTAAACTGCATATGGTTTTGTTTTTGAGAATCTGCGCTTTTAAAGAATTTTTATTTAAAAAAAAACGTTTCAGCCTAAAAAAAAAAAAAAATCGGCGTCTCACAGTCACTACATTTTCAACTTTTTCTTTTGAGTGCAACAAACCCTGTCAAATTTGGTGCAGTGGTGCCTGAGAAAATAACGTCCTCTTGCACTACTTGAATATTATCTAACTTTGGCAAGAGCCACTGAGCTCACTAGGCTTCATTGCAAATTTTGGTTAATCACTGAAAGTTCTAAGGTACCCTCTGGCGAACATCTTACCGAAATAATCTTTCAGATCGGTCCATTATTAGACATGTAAAGAGAAATTGAACTGTCATGCATTTTTAGCGCAATTTTGTCGGCGCGCATCTCGAAATACGCGCCACTTTTGGATTTCATTCCAAGTGAATACGCCTTTTGAACTGGTATGCCTGTAACGTGTTCTGGCCTCCTGCATTGTGGTCCTTTCGTTATAGTAACTGTCTTTAATTAAATAAATAATAACTCGCCCAACATGTCTTCATGATATTTGATGCAAGGGCCAGGTCTGCCGAAAGAGCGCCAAGTAAATTTTATTTTTCTGGAAAGACATTTGTTTATTTTTTTAACACTCGTTATGTGAACGATGTCCTAGCCTTCACGCATCCGATTTTTTAGGAGGAGGGACGCCATCTCTGCTTATAAAACCAATTACATGTCGTTAGCAGAAGGCTTGTGTTTTTCCTAATAAATTAATTTGTGTTGTTTAATTAACTTTGTAAATACTGCAGTTCGGCAGATAGGTCAGTATTAGGTGTCACTCGCTATATTTTTCGCGGCTCTTTTTTTTTTTTTTCTGCGTGTTATTGAATACCTCCAAAACGTAAAAAAAAAAAGCATCAACACGTGCACCGCTACGACAGCGCTCTTTTGCGAGCTTAGTGGGTAAGTAAACGTTTCGCCTCTAGCGCGCCCGTGTGTCCCACTTTTTCCTCACTGTCCTCGCCTGGTTGTGTGCCTAAAGATTACTTTAAAGTGTATTTTGTTATCTTGGAAATATCTGAGAGAGCATTTTTCGCATGACCTAAATACATTTCACACTATATTGTACTCAGCATTTCAAATACTTGGAAGAGAAATGCAATCCTTCAGCAAGAGAGCACAAGACCAAAACAGGTGGTTGCTGGTAATCACACTGCCTTTGCTCAACGTCATCAGGCTGCAAAGTTGCGTGCATTCAAACTCGGTCACGTTTGAGCACACTAATTTAAAGCAAAGTCAAAGAAAAGGGTTGAACAAACTAAAAAAAAAAATAAAACCAGGAGCCCTTGCTCTATCGGGAAAACGGGGGCAAACGAAGTTTGGTGTGTGCGTGCCTGACGTACTTCTTTCTTTCTTTCTTTCTTTCTTTCTTTCTTTCTTTCTTTCTTTCTTTCTTTCTTTCTTTCTTTCTTTCTTTCTTTCTTTCCTTCTTTCTTTCCTTCCTTCCTTCTTTCCTTCTTTCTTTCCTTCTTCCTTTCTTTCTTTCTTTCTCTCTTTCTTTCTTTCTTTCTCGTTGCGCAGTGCTCTCCTAAGTGTTTCCTTCCTCAATGCCGGGGATGGGACCATCATCCACGTGCTTAGCAGCACAATTCTTCACTTGCTACGGGCAACAACTACGGACATGCATTCATATCCAGGCGGCGACGAAATGCGGAAACGTGAAATGACAAGTCGCCTCGATAAAAGATCAGATTGCCAATCAGAAACGGCTGATCTCTTGCTTGTCGGCGCAGCTGATTTCATTCGCTCAAACCACGGTTGAGAGCAGCACGATCGCGGCGCACGAATGCGCTAGTCACGTATTTTTTTTTTGTATTTCGCGGGCATTCTTTTCAGTTTGGAAAAAAAATGGTGCACGTGAGACTTTCTCTTTATCGCAAATAATGAACTGGGGGGTATTGTAGACGCTCTCGAACTTTGCAAATCCTATTTCTTGCCTAAAGTCAATATTTAGGAATTTGGTTAAATAATCCTAATTACAATATAATTGATTACAATGCAGAAAAAAATGTCTTTAGTGCGCAAGCTGGCTGTGAGCAATATGCAACTAATTTCACTCGCCCGCCTGTAATAGTGTATTTTTTAAACCTTGGCACATGTTAGCGGGGACACCCGGTACACACACACACACACACACACACACACACACACACACACACACACACACACACACACACACACACACACACACACACACACACAGAGATATATATATATATATATATATATATATATATATATATATATATATATATATATACTCACACACACACACACATGGCAAAACTAAAAAAATTCGGGGATCTGAACCACCCCAACCCCCGCCGCTGGCTACGCCAGTGTACTTAACATACGCTGACAAGTTTGCCGCATTGACACAAAATATACACAGCGAGACAACGATAGCAAAACACTCTGCAGCAGAGCAGGATGACTTTTTCTCTGTCATGGAGTCAGTGCATGTCGCAAATTAAATAGTTTCAGCTGCCTATAGTACAATTCGTGTATATTTGCGAAAACGAGACAAGGTGAGTCACAGTCGTTTTAACATACACTGCGCTTCATGAACATTTTCTGCGGAAGCTGTCCTTCCAGCGCATCCGCGGAGCACCTCTTTAAGCATTGGATGCCATGTGAAAAGCAAGCAGAGCTAAGCTCCATAATGAGCAGTTCGGGAAACAGCTCATCTTGCGAGCCAATCAAGCTTTTGACAGTCGGCCGTTTCATTATACATACGTCTTTTCAAATTTCACAGGAAAGCGTGTCTTAGGAGTATGTTCGAAGCAACGAAATACTTTTTCAGAGAATTTTGTACTCGCGACTCGGACACTTGTCTGAATTCGTGTTTTGTTCTCTACTAAAATACTCTTTTCGCGCAATACACCGTAACGTATCTTAAATACATTCTTGAAGCAGGCCCGTAGCCTGGGAGGGGGTGTCTTGGAAATGTCGAGTTCAAGTCTGATTACTACGTTGGAAAGAAGGCGGCTGGGAGGAGGGGCACCCGACAAACCACGAAAGCAATAATAATTGTTTGGGTTTAACGTCCCAAAACCACGATACGATTATGAGGGACGCCGTAGTTGAGGGCCCCGGAAATTTCGACCATCTAAGGGTTCTTTAACGTGCACCTAAATCTAAGTACACGGGCCACACGTGTTTTCGCCTCCATGGAAAATGCGGCCGCTGCGGCCGGGATTCGATCCCACGACCTTCGGGTCAGCAGTCGAGCACCATAACCTCTTTTATCTGAAGCGGGGGCTGGGCAGGCAGATGTCGTCGAGTGTCATATTGTGCTCTGTATGCCATGGCAAAAAAAAAATAATAAAACAATTTCGGGGGGGGGGGGGGGGGGGGGGGAGTGGCACGGGCCTGATGTGCCACCTCTTGGCTACGCCACTGCACCTTACCTGGTTTTGCACTGTCTCTGTGATCGGCCCATGCACTTCTGACCACGCGACGTCATGGTGACGTCACAAATTTTGGTTTTCTGTGACGTCATCACATGATGATTTTTCGCATCACTCATGTTGACGCCGGCGATGGTCAATTTTCGCGTTTAATGAGGCATCGAAGTCTTTCGCCTTAGATGTAAACCATCGTCGATGTGAATGTAGGAAGTCGGAAACGTGTGGCCGCATGTCTAAGGAGAACCGTTCTGGATCGCCCTACTCGAAGGAGACGAATCATACGCCGCGTGCGAACAGCAGAGAAAAAGATTGTTCGTATCCAGCGCACATGTTGGAATGTATGCGAAGCGAAGCTTTCGTGACACCGCTAATTAAATGTTATAGAATTAAGCGCGATGCTTACGATTTTCCTTCATTTTCATTCTATGCGACGTTTATTATGCATTGCAAATCTCACAAGCTTGATGAAATGTAAACGCCGGCCTGTTCATGCGGGTGCAGTGGCGTAGCCAGGGGGTGGCACACCGGGCCCGTGCCCCCCCCCCCCCCCCCGAAAACTTTGTTTGCCATGGCAGACTAGTAGACCGCGTAGCTACCGGAGGGCGCGCTGAGGTTTTGGAGAATCGGGACCCTCCCACCTTGTATAACGAGATCACCAAGCAATTTTACCTGGGGCGGAGACAGTACCCTCCACCACACAGAAAATTAAGCAGACCACAGGCTCTGACACTCAGGCTACTTCAGGTTGGGGCGTACCCTAACCCCGCGCTACTGCACAAGATTTATCCTGAAATACAGCCAACTAATGCATGTCAATTATGCGAAGATATCGCTAATCTCGAACATATGCTCTGGCGGTGCCCCGCGTTACACGGCGGCGAAGTCATCACGCCCTCAAAATGGGAAGATGCTATTACCAGCTCCGGACTCGAAGCACAACTATGGGCAGTCCAACGGGCCCGCGACGCAGCAGAGAGTCTTTCTGTTCCGATGTGGGAGCGGCCCGCAACGTGCTAGGGCGCGTTCCGAGGGACCGAAATAAAGTTTATTCATCCATCATCCATCCATGGCATAAAGAGCACAAAATGACACTCGGCCACATCTGCCTGCATGGCCCCCACTTCAGATCAAGGAGGTGCCCCCCCCTCCCCCGAAAAAAATTTCTGCCTACGCCCCTGTGAGGGTGCACACTTGAGGCATCACATTACATGTATGATCCTTAATCGTATACGCAGATAAGAAGGAAAGAAGTGAAAATTTTTAAGGGCTCGTTTTTCGTTGTTATACACAATATTAATGAGCACTGACAGACAATAATGCCAAGGAAAGTATAGGGGACGTTATTATTAGTAAATGTAATGTAAATGTGAAGAAGGAAAAGTGGACGAAAAGGTAGCTTGCCGCGGGCAGGGACCGAATCTGCGACCTTTGAAAATTTGGCAGGTCCCACGTACTGTGGGAGTCAATGCTATGCGAAGCTTGCGGCGGGAAGGTGACTGTGGCGTAACTTTTTTTTTTTACTGAGCGAAACGTTACAAAATGACGCCAAAGGTTTGTATAAATTTTATATGCACGCATATATTTTGAAGAGCCGCATATGTGTCATATAACCAGTTGTTTAGAGTTGGGTAACGCAGCCAACGGCAAAGTGGGTATTACCAACACCAGAAGCGGTAAGCTCTAGTGCTTATACTTGTCCCTTATGGTGGAGAACGCACGCACGTTCCCGTGTGCATGTGTGGGAGAGATTCTTGACAGGTCTTGAACAAGGTCATCATCATTGTAATCAGTGAGCACCAGCAGCGGGTCATGACTTGTTGTCGGATCTGGTCGTGATCGCGGTTACGAGGGGTCTATGTGTAGTGAAGTATGAGGTATAGTACAGTTGTTGGAAATCGTGCATGCGTCGGTCATTTCGTCGCTAAATTGTCTGTCCATAGAGCCAGTGACATGTCGTAACCTGAAGTCACCCTTCGCGTTGGTTAGGTATAGGCCGTCGAGGCTGGTAGGCCTGGCTAGTGCTACGTAGACCAACATCAGTGGATGGCCCTTGTCGTATTCGTAGACTACCTGGGCGTGTGTGGCCTACGTAGCCTAGTCAACAAAGAGGCTGTCAATCAATCTGTCATCATCCTCGGTCAGCCTGAGGCCATCGCACAGCCTCGTAAGGAATGAAGAGGACACTGCGTCGTTCTGGCGGACTAAGTGCATTTTACGGTGCGATGATGTGAATATCATACGTAACTTTCGTTAATATATTCCTCCGTAGTCGAGTAATGCTTCAATAGAGCTTGCTGAATCCTAGAAATAAAAATGTTATGTTTATTAGACTGCTATAAAAGCGGAGCCAACACTGTAACCACAGACGTTAATCTGATATGACGCCTGAATCGTAGGAGAGTGTGTGTGACGTTTTTTGCTTTCTTGTAAAATCAGCTCTAGCGTGGCTCTGTGGTAGAATACCTGATTGCCACGCGGACTGTTTAGGTTCGATTCCTGCTGGGGTCCTAATTTTCATTCTTTCCATTCGTCGGGTCAACGCTGCAGATGTCAGTTTTTCTTAACGCTCTCGCACTTAAGTTACCAATGTCTGTTCTCGCCGTTCCTGGGTAGATACAAACTTTTAATCACCTGTGGCGCATACCCGTAAACCTCGGCCCGTGGTAAACGGGTATGTGCCACACGTGTTTAGAGGAAATGGTTTGACGACGTACGCGACAGGACTTTCACGTTATGCATGTCATGACCCGACAGTCATATTCGTCAAATCATTTTACCCTCCCATGCCAATTTTGGTCCACACAAAGTTAAGGAGGCGATCATGAGAGCACGCAGAGGTAGGCGGCTAGATAGATAGATAGATAGATAGATAGATAGATAGATAGACAGACAGATAGATAGATAGATAGATAGATAGATAGATAGATAGATAGATAGATAGATAGATAGATAGATAGATAGATACGTAGATAGAAACGCTCCAAGTGCTAAAAGTTCGCTAAGAAATGCTTCGCATTTAATAACGTGTCCGATGCTCTACCAACGGAGCTACCGCGGCGGCCATCCCCCCGTCCACTTTATGGGGTATATATGTGTATTTAAAAGTGGGAGCGTCAGTCAGCGCCGTCAGTAGCCATTACGGCGAGTGGAGGCTCACAGATAAGAGTACGACACCTTTTGTCGTGAACACATAATCATATCGGGCTAATCAGTACAGCGGGTCGAAGCCCGCATGCTGGTTCATGAAAGAACGGCCGTCCTACCGACTGTCCCTCCGTCGCGTGTTACACTAAGCATATATGCATTACAAGCAACAGTATATATATATATAGTTTTTATTTTTATAGCTGTAAAATTAGCCTTTAGATGACCCTTATGATGCCGACTCTCGTCCTTTGGATGCTTATTTAGTTGCGCGATCGATGTAATATTTGTGCCTGCGTGTTTGCCCTGACTGCGCAGCATCTTCCATGCGTGCGCACAGAATATTGCCACGTTTTGTTTCACTTCATTTATTTTACACAAGAAAGAAAAAGAAAACGGTAGTTGGACACTGGTACACAAAGCCTTGCTCCCACGGAAGAATGGAGCAGTGATATGCTTGCGAATGTTCGACTAGGGCTGTGCGCGAAGCATGCGTTTGTCAAGCAATGTCCCAAGGTGAAATGTACGTTTCAGCTCTTTTGACTCGTGGACTTGTCAGCTTGCCCAGAAGCGGCAGGTCTTGGCTGGACTCATGCGTGTCCCCGGATGGCAGCCGAATGCTCTGCGGAAGGGCTCGTAGTTCTTCAGTGGAACGTTGACCAGTTGTGCGGGGCCGTGACACTGTGCTGCGGCGAAGTGTATAAAGAACATCTGCTCCATCGTAATGTTCTCGGCATGCTCGAGCCGGTACTCGTGGTTCTGCGCGCCTCCTTCGCGCAGACGGCTCGAGTAGACACTATGTGCCGGTGCTAACGCCGCCATGTGTTCTAGAAGAACGCCTCGTGTCGATTGTTCAGCGACGGCGCTTTGCGAGTCGACGCACTTGAGGAGCGGCTCCAACTTTCGTAAACTTCGCTCGCCCCACCAATGGGCTGCCTCCGCGGTCACCGCATGCATAAGACAAGCCGCCAGCTGTACACCTAGACGCGGCAACCTCGCCAGCACGAGTGGCGCCGACTGAACTTTGGTCAGGTTGGTAGCCAGCAGTGGGACGTATACAGTGCGCCTTGTGTCGTCGAAAGCACACTGTGAGCTGTCTGGTGGTAGGGGCCATGCTTTTCCATGTAGCCGGCGGCCGTGGGTGTGCTCCTTGAGTGCGATGTACGCCAGTGGCCCATTGTCCATGCTGGGATGCGGTAGGTGTGCGAACTCGGCGCGCACTCGCTCGGCGTCCGAGAACCAGCCAGGTACGAAAGCAAGCACACGCAGTTCGCGGAGCCGCTCAACAGCCTGTCGCCTCAAGGTAGCCTCCATCCACGAGGCAGAGTTAACGTAGAGGATCACATTGTTTCTGATGTTCTCAGTAACGTTGGCGGATTGCTTTAGTACCGAGCTCTTCGTACGATAGACGGCGTAAAGGAACAACTCTGGCAGTGCATCTTCTACAAGGCGCCAGCAGCCCACCTCGCCAGCACTGGCGTTGGGAAGAAGAGGCGACATTTTCTCGGCTGCCAGCAAACCTTGGTAGTTGAGCGCAATGTGAGGCTGTACGTCACTAACCTCCTGTTTCAATTGTGACGCCAGTTGCTTGGAATAAAGTACCTCTCGCTGGTCACTGTCCTCGCCAAGTCCGAGGAGAGAAATGAAGTGGCTGTAGGGACTGGCATTCGAAAGAGAGCGCTTCTTTGGCTGATCGTCGGGTAGGGAATCTAGCTTCCTGGCAAAGTTCTTCACTTCGGCGAAATGTTCCTCAATGTTGCCGCTGGCAGGATGAAGCGCTTCGACATACTTTGTGAAGTGAGCCTCCATCAGCTTGTCTTTGGACTTTGGCCAAGTTTTTGTCTTGGAGAGTACCACCACTTTAGAGCGTGGTTGCACGGACACGCTTAGAAGACTGCTCACTCCAATGCGTCGTTCTAGCGTTGCAGCAATTTCCCAGATTAGGTCGTGGCTAAGGTTTTGCGAGTTTTGGAAAGGCCAACGATCGAGTGAAAGAAGGGCGAGGGCAGCTTGCAGCTCATTCCAGTTGCGGCCCTCAACTTTCATGCAGCGATCGTGGAGCTGTTTGAGTGGCGTGATCTCCTCATTTGGTGACTTTCGTCGCAGCTCACTGGCTGCACTTCGTTCAAGCAACCGCAGAGGCGCTGGACCTGGTCTGTTGCAGACGAATGCGAAGAAGTCGGCGCACGGTTCGACCTCCCAGCTCAAGTGACTTGATAAATAGCGCCCCTCTCTCTGGCAATCGGTGTTTTTACAAACATCAAGTTTGGTCGGCACAGTGCGCCGGTTGCGACCTACGAAGAGGGAGCGAGTGCCATTAGGCAGTGGCACGGCAACAGGCGCGTTCTGCGTAACGCGCTCGGTAAGACTGCGCTCGTGCTTGCTGAACACTCCAATGGCTGCAAATATGCCGGCCAATGTGGCCATAGACACCAGGAAATAGACAAGGAAGTCTCTAGGTATTCCCATTTGTAGTTGAGGAAATACAGGGTAAAGCATGTGGCGGCGAATCTTCCGCGGTGGCATCTGGCGCCGCAGAGGTTCCAAGTTGTCGGGAAAGTCGATACGTTCCATGTAATGCTTAGTGATGGGCATCACTGGCACTAGGCGGGACATTGGTGCGCCTCGAGGCGCTTGGGCTCGAGGAGGTGTTCTCGTGTTTGGTGAGTTGCTGCTAAAGGCACGGTACGACATATGATCAGTGCAAAGTGGCGTCATATGGACGCGTCTGTCTGGCCTTTCTTCGAAGCTTGCCTCAAATTCTGCTTCTTCTGCAGCACGGACCTTGCGCTGCCGATTGGCCTCTATGTGACTGCTACAGCGTGGTGGGTCTGGTGCCTTGATAGTCTCAACGAGGCTGATGCTTTCGGTGCACACAATGGGCTTGCTCGGGCGTTCTTTCGGCACGGATGGGCCCGGCGCGATGCCTGAACGGCCGCGGCGCAGGCTGTTACCTGACAGAGTGATACGAATTCGCATAGGCTCTTCGTCCATGGCGGCTTTCTGACTGGCCATGGATTGGCCGACTTCGCTGCCACCTCCTGTTGAGTCGCTTCCCAAGTTTCCGAGCTGGTTTCGCAAGATCTGCTGCTGTTGGTTCCATTCGGCAAGGTTACTCAAGTAGCGCTGGTATTCACGAGAATATTGCTTCCATGCATGACGAGCTACTTCCTCCATGGGTGCTGAACGTGTGTCAATCGGTGGCACTTCCGGCGGTCTCAGTTTTGGGTCAAATGGCAACGGACTTTTAGCAGTCAGCTTTCGTTCGGAAGCCTTATGATCTTTTAGCTTGTCCAGCGTGGCTTTTTCACGTCGCGTCCTGTCGGGTGACGGGGAAGGCGGTGGCTCTGGCCGTTCCAGATTAATGTGCAACCCAGCAGGTCGTCGGCGGGACTGGATGTGGATGCTTGCCGGTTGGGGCTGATCCCAGAGGCGCTCGTAACTACGGGCGCGGTAGGCCGCCTCGCGCGAGTGCCCGCGGCTAAGGCGGCCCGGCTCGCGACCAGGACGCCGTGGTCCTCGCCTGTCATCATCACTAATGTTCTCTTCGTAGGGCACTAGAGCTCGAGAGTTATTTGACCACGTCTGATGAACGTGGTCATGCGACAGCTGCCGTCCCAGTTCACGACCGGATGAGCGGCGAGATTCTTTTCCTTGCGCGGGAGACTCCGAGCCATGATCGCTCTTGCGTTCTTGCTTTGACACTTGCTGGCGCGAATCGCTTCGTTGGTCACCTCGAATGAGGTTTACAGCTTCAAATCGCCGTTCTTCCTTGAGGACGTGTAAAGGTTCATAAGGAACGGGAATAGCCTTGGGTATCACATCCTGCCCTAAACGAACGCTTGAAGGCTTGTGCGCACTGGCCGTGCTGTTTATAATGCGCACTGACGCTGGAACGTCGAACTTGGGGAAGTCTTGAATGATGTGAATGTCACTCATGGATTTCACAGGAACGATGGAAGGATCCATGACAGCTTCACGTTTTGGTTCTTCTTTTCCTGCTACGCCTTGTGTCACAGCTGCTGTCACCGAAATCGCTTCTTTTGGCATTTGAACTCGCGCTGAACTTGGATCTTGTTTTATTGGATGTGCGTTTGGGTCAACAAGACGCTCTTCATGGATGATGCGTATGGCAGGCTCTGTGACAGCTCCGTGGTTCGATTCGATGCTCCGTGGCATTGGCGTGGCTCGAGTCTCTTCCGGAACAATAGTGTGGATGCGCTCTTGCTTCACCTGCACAGATCTGAAGCGGTCATCTTTGGTCTCGCAAAGTGCCGATTCTTGCATAACCCGAACTTGTGGTAGTTGTTTCACACCGCTGGTATTGCTCACTACCCGGTCATGCTCATGCCCGTAGTAAAGCATTTCGTCCAAGCACTCCCTGCAAGGAGAGGTCTGTACCTGTGGCTGTGGCGCAGGTTCGGCCTTTGGCTCCTGGTCGAAACAACTGCAGTCTTCTATGACCTGAATGACTTGCTGCTGACCTCCTTTGGTCTGTTCCAAGACCGTGATGATGTTGCTTTCCCTCGGTGGGCTGCAGACGACTGCGTCGAAGGCATTTGCTGCCGATCGCTTGCCTGCTGCCATCATTGTGGCATTACTGTGACCGAAGTCTGCAGCCTTCCCAACTTCGCCGACTCTGGTAGCGAGCAGACTGGCAGCCTGGTCTGGACCCAAGTTAACAATGGCGCCGTCAGCGTGGATCTTGCAGTCAAGACGTGCGCCCACATAGGAACCACTGCTCTCCTTCGTGTACTCGTGCACTTCGGGACTGCGACAGTACTGCACCTTGCGCGACGACGTGAGGCCGGCGACAGGGGAGTCATCGTAGTAGTGCTGATGGTAGCGCTGTTGCGAAGGAGAGACTGGCGACCACCGCATCTGGGCAACTTCAGCAAATGGTTGCTCGTCTTCTTCGGACACGCTCTCCATAATCTCGGTCTCAATGACGCGCACAGGTCGGTAGCGACCGCCTTGCTTTGCTTGTGGTATCGGGGTCAACTTGCGAACCCTGGCCCCGCTGCGCTGTTGGTTGCGGCGGCGGGCGGCGGTCGCGCATAGGGTGTCTGTGGGGCCTACTAGCGACACGCCCTCCATGTTTTCGTTCCAGGCGTCGTCGGCGGCCTCGCTTACTGTCTCGCTTGACGCGTAGTACATTTCCTCGTCCTACGCGCCGGCGCACAATATGCTAGGCCCAACGTGATGTCTCCTGGGGTACCTGCACGGTGCTGGCACTCTCGTACACAGGTGCTTCTTTGGGTCTCCAGGCGTACGGGGATTAGAGGAACCCGAGCATGGCTTGGCTCCCGTGCAGGGCCGTTTTCGAGAACGCTTGCTCTTCTTGACACGCGAGCCCGGAAACGGCGCGTGCTATGCAGCCTCCTCTTCATCGGCTTCTGTTGGCCTTCCCGCATCCTAGGCTCATTAGGAAATACAACGCATCGCCCTGTTTTGGTGGCATATTGGCACTGAGTTGTTTCTCGGCACCCCTGTGGGCGTGTCATCCAATAGAATAAGCGGCGTAGTCTGATTGTTACCTTCGCTTTACTCCAACGTGATGAGTCGAATGAATGCTAGCATATGTTTGGCGGTGCTGTCTCCTGACTATGAAGCACATAACACGGAAATGATGGTCTTGAGTTAGAAAGAAAAGGGGGAGAGAGCAATTTGGTCGCGGTCAGATGGTTAAAAACTGTTTTGAAGTCCAGTCTTGTCAAGTCACTTCGCGATTCGAGGGATTAAAAAGGCTCTATTCTTGCCTCTTTCTTTTTAAATATGAGCTTGTCTAATGTACGAGGAAGGGATCAGTACACCTACGCCACCCAAGAGATGCCTATGCGGAGAAGGTCTAGCTCGAGAGGGACCCCGGAGTGATCCCGTGCAGTGCGGTCATGTATGTCCTTGGGAGGTTGAAAGCTTCGATATTTTCCATTATTTTTTCCCATCTGTTCTGCAGTTCATAAATTGACATAAGCTGACGTGACGTGGCGCATCTGAGCTTTATGTCGTCTTGTTATCCATGGGGCGTTGATTTTCCACCTGTTCTGTCAGCAGCAACGCGCGCAGTGACTCGTCCCGCTATTTCCTTGTCCAATCATGTTCGACGTCTTTATTTTCTCCAATTCTGCTGCTACAAGTGTTGAAGCTTGGTCGAGTTAGTTAATCGTTGTGATGACATTAATAGCGCTCGAAATGCCATAGAAAATAATAAATAGTCGGAGAATGGAAGTCCTAGAGTCGGCGCATTTTTGTGCATGCTCCTTATTTTCTGTAACCTTTCGTGTGGTGTGAACGTCATCTCGTTGCTACTGCGCATTTAGTGAGTGTAACAATTATTATTGGAAAATATCATCAGCTACTGTTTTATTTTCTATTTTATTGTCGTCATAGGTGTTATTCGGCTACAAATAATTGAAAAAGGAGAGTCGCCTTCGCAGTGGACGTTGACACCACAGGCCGTCTTTCGGACTGCATCACTGAGCGCCTCGGATAGGAATGTTGGCGCATATACGCGTGTGGGCTGCTAAGCACAGTTAAAAACTACGCGACTTTATTCAGGCGGTTGTGGGATCTGTTCTTGTTGTTCGCCCAGCCGCTGCTGCTCACACCCACTGTGAAGAATTGGCCAAGAATTGGGTGGTCTTATAAATTTACATAAAAGTGAAGTATAGGGTATTTGATAGAACAGAAGAGTTACGAATTAAAGCTGACGTTTAAATGCGCAGTGCAATGTAGAAAAAAAAGTTAACACAGTTTGTATTACAAGAAAAGAAAAGGAAGACTGACATTTTGCCCGGCGTTCCAACTTCGTCTTCTCACCCCAGCCTCCTTCTACAAAAAGGATAACTGATAACTCCTTTTTGTAGCGGGAACTTACACGTTGAACAAAATGTTTTGAAGTGTCTAATGCTTCTTTGTGCAAGTGACGTCGCATACCAGGTTCCTGCACACTGCAGGAGGGTGTAAATTGGGCAGAAAGGGTGGTGCTTAAATGTACGACTAAGAGAGCATGTAAGAATAGTTTGTGGGTACTGGGCTTGCTGCGTCCCGTCCGTAGTTAAAGCAAGGACGACGAAGGCTTCAACTCACAACAAACAACAATAATTTATTTAACTCTACGTTGCATACGGCGGGGTCGGTCCAGGGACACGAGACGACGAGGCGGCGACCATGATCGGCGGCAGCAGCAATCGGCCAGCGCGGGTGGCAGCATCCGTCCTTCCTGGCAGCCAAGGCGCCTCTCTGTGGGCAGCGCGCAGGCTGCCCCTTTTAAACCGCGCAGCTGGGCCACGCGCACCGCCTCTGCGCAGCACGTGGCGCTATTTCGCAGCAGCCGGTGGGCGTGGTTCCCACAAGTTAAAATGCGAAATATAGCTCGAATTCAGCTGCACGCTGTAAGTCTTGCAGTTATTTGCCAGTGCTCGCAGGGCAGTTATTTTGATTAGACACAAGGATAATTTTACGAGAAAAATAATGTAAGCGTCCTTCATTTAGAGAGCCAGGGAAACATACATTAGTTTGCCTTCAGTGGCTGTATCGGTAGAAAAAAAAAAGAGATGATCGAACGTTCTAGAGGCACCGGGAGCCCTGTTTGACTGACGCGGTCATCAATTCTAGCATTCTGGCGCTTGCACAGTGTGTCGATTTTGTTTTCTTTGCACTTTTGGTCTTTTCTGATTTCACCCGTTATAAGCGGCTTTTGTTGAGTTGTGTCCATTACGCAGTCTGTTGTGCTTTCATAGTGGAACAGCGCGTTAGAACGAAGACAAGAAAGACCAAACAGGACCAGCGCGGTCTTTCTTGTCTTCGTTGTATCGCGCTGCTTTCCACTATGAATATGTACCAGCAAGCTCAAGTTCGCACGCTTTTAATGTTTTGCTTTCTTTTGAATACCCGTTCGTTTCAACACACTGTTAGTTGCGAGTGAGCGCTTTTGCTGTCCATCCTTGGATGTTCTGCGTTCCCTTCACTTTATCACGAAGTTTTTATAATAATAATAGTTATTGGGGTTTAACGTCCCAAAACCACGATATGATTATGAGGGACGCCGCAGTGGAGGGCTCCGGAAATTTCGAACACCTGGGGTTCTTTAACGTGCACCTAAATCTAAGTACACGGGCCTCAAGAATTTTCGCCTCCATGGAAAATGCGGCCGCCGCGACCAGAATTCGATCCCTTAACCTTCGGGTAAGCATTCAAGCGTCATAACCACTAGACGAACGTGGCGGGTCGAAGTTTTTATGCATGGCTATGTTGCTGGGCTTCTTTATAATGTTTTCTTTTTCGTTTAATTTTTTTTTATTCTGTAAAAACAAGGCGCTATGGTTGCAGCGATCGTTTACTTCCTCTTCCTCTACCACTATGTTTGGCTACTTTCATCTTTATTGAAAGCGCCACAACAATAAATGGATACTCTCTGGAGCGTAAGATCTTTCTCACACTGGAGTAACAACATCACAGTCCATTTTCTGCGTTTTCGGTCATGCAAAATACCTGAATATTGCCACGTGCGTTTCTTATTATCACTTTTGCTGTATTCGGTTTTCGCCCACATAGACTGTCAGCAATGCTCAGCGGAAACCGCGCCTCATTGTTCGAGAAGCTTCCCGAGTATTGTAGATCGTTTTGTTAAGATTGCGCGCAAGACGCGAACACTCGAGCTTATTCTAGAGTTTGCGCGGAAACCAGCGATAACGCTGGAATATTCGACGACACATGTATAAATACCGACGCGCTTCACCGCTTGTCAGTTGATCGACGCTCGACGCTCTGTTCGCCGCTATCGGTGTATTGAAGTTGCTTGACTTTCAGTTTCCCGGCCACAAGTTCGGCCTAATAAGGAGTTTCATCTCGGACGTGCTGACTGTTGCATTCGTCGACGTCACGACCACGTGACATCTGGTGGAGGTGCTGGGTAGAGGCCCGTACTCCGGTGCTAGACCTTGTTGCCTACGGCTAGCTCGCTGGTCGTGGTTGGCGTCGATGTCTTCTCCGCGCTGTGGGCTGGGTTCACGGCTTGACGGGGGCGTCCGGAACATGAACGAACAGCGCTGACAAACTTCAGCCACGAATATAGGCACCTCGACATTGGTACGACGGTCGCCTACATCGAAGAATGTGTGGCCGCCAGCAATGCTTTCGCCCTCTTCGATGCTGCCGAACCTGCTTCGACGAATCGAGGTCCCGAACCAGATTTCGACGTCAACCCGAGCCTTCCGAAGGTCAAGCAAGACCAGCTCAAAACCCTGCTCCTGCAATACAAGGACTGCTTCTCGTCGTCGTCAAGAATTCGACAGACCCCAGTCGCGAAAAATCCCATCATAACAGAAGAAAGCGCCCGACCAATCCGTCAGAGCCCGTACCGAGTTTCGACGCGAGAACGCGAGGCCGTCAAGAAACAGGTCGACGAAATGCTACGCGACGACATCATCCAGCCGTCCAAGAGTCCGTGGGCGTCACCTGTGGTGTTAGTGAGGAAGAAGGATGGGACCCTACGTTTCTGCGTCGATTATCGTCACCTGAACAAAATCACGAAAAATGTTTGAGGCCCGTGTACTTAGATTTAGGTGCACGTTAAAGAACCCCAGGTGTTCGAAATTTCCGGAGCCCTCCACTACGGCGTCTCTCATAATCATATGGTGGTTTTGGGACGTTAAACCCCAGATATTATTATTAAGATATCACGTGCAAAGCTAGCACATAACAAAGTTAATGACTCATGCAGCCCGAGCAACGCCTACGAAGTTGAACTACAGCGCGGAAAACTTCGCGGAACTGCCACGCATCACTGAATGCAACACGTGCAGTTCGGCGACCGTATATACGTTTTACTTGCACGCATCGCAAGGGGTTGTCTAACACACGTCAGACACAAATTCCATCGTTTACTCAACAATAAGCAGACAAAATGACAAGAAAGAATGCATACAAACATCGATGATGACGGCCTGTGCTTCGAGGTTTACGCTGGCCGGCCGCACGAATCGCCCTTTTCTAAACACTCCGGTGCACGTCCGTGCTTTCTGTCACATCGAAAACATGATTGATTCCGTATAATTTGTCCTTGCTCTTCGTCTGAGGCCCTAAAGGAATCCTGCACCACCAACTTTCTGAAAGCTTAGCCGTTTTATCAGATTTGTCGCCTTCGCGCCAACGCACTTGAATGCAACGCGGGCGTAGCAGACGGAGAGACGACGGTTCGTGGCACGCCAGTTGAAAATGAAGAGGCCGCAAGAGGCCACTCGTGGTGCTGGCGGCGCATTGGTGCAGTGGACTGTTGCGCCACCTGTAGGTGCTGCACGTTTCCTATACAGAGCAGTGGAAATGAAGTAGATGCGTGCTGTATGTAAGCAGTGTATGACGACTGTGCCTCTGGCTGCAGATATTTAGCCTTCAGGGTACAAAGCACGGTTACTTTTGAAAGAGGCGTAACACACTTGCGCGACTCGCTGTGGTGGCTTAGCGGGTAAGGTGTTACAGTGAAGGACAAGGGCCGCAGCCATGGCGGCCACATTTTGATTGGGGGCGAAATGCAATAACTCCCGTCTAGTCGGATTTGGGCGCACGTTAAAGAGCCCCTGGTTAGAACCAGTGCCCCACTACAGCGTGCCTCAAAGTCGTATCGCGCTTTCGATGCGTAATATCTCACAATAATTTAATTACGTGGTAGTAAGCAGCGCGAAAAACGAGACCACGCACACAGGAAGGAATGATGCAGTCGGTGGTAGTCGTAGTTGATCGGCCATTCTCTGCCACCGTCGCCCCGTAGTGGAGATCTCACTTGGGCGGGTGGCAGTAAGGACAACGATTAGTCGATAAATAAAGCTTTTATTCACATGTCGTGTTGGTCGGCCTGCAGCGCGGTGCAGCTTACAACGGGGAGTGTTCCAGAAGCGGCAACAGCTATGTACAGGGCGTTCCCAAAGCGTAGGTTGTCGGTAATAATGGAAGGGTGATCTAGAGTTCGGGCCGCGGTGTAAGACCAACGCAAGCTATGGCGGCGCTGCTGAGCTGTCAAAAACGAACTGCACGAGTGATTGGGTTTGCAGCCGGACTTTTTTTTTTACTGCACACCAACGAAAGTTTGTTCCTTTTACTGTTTTTTTATTTCTTTTTTTTAGACAGCTTCTTAGTAATTCATGCCGGTAACCCACGTACAGCTCGCGATAGCAGCGGTCCTTACCCGAGTCTTGTAATTCCCTACGTCTCTGATAGCGATTCGCTTACTTGTCATTTCGAATATCTCATAGTTCCAGCAGCTTCCCGGCCAGTAGAAGCGCATTGATCTTAAACAGCAGTTAGGACACTAACACGACCCAATGCGCAAACAGTCGGAAATGATTAAAACAGCGCTGACAAGAACTCAGCTCAGATTTGCTCATTTAATTGTGCTCCTGCTTCATATACCTAGCGCAGGCCGCCGCCGCACAAATTAAGCGTTTTGAACATCTCTCGTCCTTACACCGCAGTTCGAACATAACATGAAGATAAAGAGCAAACATGTATAATATGTACACGCCTTGGCACACTAGAGGTGTGCTTGCGGACGTCATGTATCTATATATCATATATGCAACTGCAACGAACAACTGCTTCATGATTACAACGAAGCATCTATCAGACCATTCATGCGCTGGGAAAGCCGTGACGCAGTATAAATGCTCCCTTTTTTTGAAATTTTGTACATTTCAAGCGAAAACTCTCACTCGTTTGCGCAGATGAGTCGATATGCACGTAACTAAGGGCATATTAGTGGTGCATGTACACTCGTCAAAGCACATCAAACGGATTTGGCCTGGACGCTCACGAATATACCGGCATCGAACGCAGCCCGCCACAAAACGTGCACTTTCGGTATGGGGATGCGCGTACGCTTCACTTCACTATAAAAGTCTTACGCTTGTGCGTTCATCGGTGTTGAGCCAAGATCACTTTACACAGCACAATACCTTAGTGTTCTGCGCACGGACGTGATACCGGTGGATATACCGACAGCCCGTGCAAACTAATTTGAAGATAAGCACGCAGTTGGCTAATTAACGTGTACGATTTCGTAAGTCCTGGCTCGGAAATCGAAACGCAGCTCCACGTTAATGTGATGCTCTAACTTAAACCGCGTGGACCTTACGCACTACCTGAGCATTTCAGCGGTAAGAAAGAAGTTTGCATTACAATGGTGGGGACATCCACCTGAGTGGGTAGGTGCCAATCATCCCAGGAGAAGCATCATCATCATCGTTTACCGCACGAATATTTTGCGTTGTTGCGTCTAAAGCCAGTTTCGCGACAGTTGGGATTAAACTAAGAAAGGAAGGAAAATTTATGATTTGTGGCTTAAAGAAATACGAAGCGTAAGAACGATATGTCCGCAGCTTTCGGGCCCCGCGGAGAGTTTTAAACAGTTCGCATGCTAACTGTGCTGAGCAGATTGTTATCGCAGCGGCGACGTAATGCTGGTGCTTTGTTGGTGGGCCGATGGCCATATCGACGTACACCGTCTTCCTTCACGTGGTAGGGACAAACAAGCTTCAAACAAAAATTCCAGCTTTTTTACATACCTTCTGACCGACAATGTGAAAAGGAAAAAGAAAAAAAAAAGGTGACGTATGCTAAATGCTGTTGGGCTTTTGGAGTTCAGTGCAACGTACACTGAACGCGTTCCCTTAGGATATGCTGATCACAAGCCCGGATTGCGTGAGCTCGCATCTGCGTGTATGCGTGTATGACTAGGGAAAATTAAATCTCTCGCTAGGCGCTGAGCTCAAAGATATTACAGCAAACCGTGAAATCAGTACGAAGAGTCATCACCGACTGAGAGGCGGCTCACTGCTTTGTAAATACCGCTTGAAACCTCCATACTATTGAGCTTATGTCTACGATTGAAAACGCGTGACCCGCATGCAGAAAAGTATAGCTGCTTTATTGCTGCGTTTTAGACGATTAGTAACGTCTGGCATGATTAGGACTAGTGCTGTCGACAGAGTGGTGCACATTCGCTGGACTAGCAATTCAAACGATGCTAAATGTGAGAAAACGGAGGTGGCAACAGGCAAAAGTTCGCCAGAAGACGTTTTCTCGATTATTAAGCGCCCCTTCATTGTACAAACTCATCATCCAAACCTATAAGAACGAGTCGGAATTAAAATGTATGCACACGACAATTTCAACATTGCGTCGAATGTAGGCACCTCGCCCTGCTTTTATTGTCACTGGCACGAAAGCAAGGAGAAAAAAAAATGTGGAGGCTGGAGATTTTCGACAGTGTCACTCGAAGTACAATTTGCAAATACCTTAGAGCGCAGTGAAACGCAAGCCCCGATCATTGTGCTACGGCGACTACAGCGTCGAAGCACCCGGAAAGTTTGCTCGAGTGCTGGAAAACAGTGCTGGATGTAGCGTCGCCTCGCTGCGGTTGAAAGCTTGCGCCCAGCGTTACAGCGTCCTGCCAAGTTCCAGCAGGCGTCGTCAGTGGATCGCGATTCGCGCGAAACGCATCGGAAAAATTAATCCACACTGTGGATGGATTAACGCGAAACTTTTCGCGGCGCCCATTGTGCCGAAGTACCAACACTCCCATAGTTGAACGCACGTGAACCCGCGGGAACACGCCGCGGTGACATCCTGCGCACACGCATACAGAAAAAAAAAAAAAAAAAAAACACCAGACATTGCTCCTAACACGGTTGCTCCGGATAAGGACGCTCGTCGGCAGAAGCTGTCGCTTTCATAACTAATTACACTGCGAGGCGCGTTAACGAATGCTTGATTTGATGCCTGTACACAACGCGTGATAAATGATGCCGCTTTTTTGGGGCGGACCGAAGAGCGTCTCAAAAAGTGCGCATTCATCAACCTGCGTGCAACCATAACGAATAAGAGTAATGAATATTGATGGTCGTAATATAAGACGCAGAGAAAAGTCCCCGCCCCCACTTTAGTCCCAAGTAAGTAGTTTTGCATTGCCACTTGCTGTAATTGGTAATTCAGTCTAGAAATTCGCGTTTCGTGCGCTTTTTTCTTTTTTTTTTTCCGGGACAATTGGGATGGCGTGAATGTCGCAGGCTGCTCTTTTCTCAGCATTTTATTGTTTTTACCGTGTCCGGTAAGGAGTAATAGTTGCTGAATCACTCTTTTCTTTCACACTTTCTGATGAACCGCATTGGCCAGATAATTAGAAAAGCTACATGTGCATGGTCTTAAGCATGACAGGAAGCGTGTGTACTGGAGTCGGCATTCCACTGGTAAAATAAAGTGGCGAGTCGAATTAAGGCGAGGAGCAGGGAAATTTGAAGAGAAATACCCGTAGGAAAATATAGGAAAAAATAGTGTAGTCCTGAGAAATTCTGACACTCAGGTAACGCTTTTAGCGAAGAACAAGCAGATATCAAGTATACAATTAAGCTTCGATGCATTTACACGTGCCTGAGTTGGCCTACCCGCTCGTGCGTATGATTTCAGACTGGCGTCGCATTACATTTGATGGTCGTTTGCACTTGTCAAAATACTAACATCAACAACACCTGGATTAAATTCGCCAAACACGTTGTCGCGTGATTTGCTGCCGACCTAAGGCAAAAATAAACGACGGGGATATGATATACTGTTCAGTCCAGTGAACACTCTATGCCTAGGTGCATCAATATCTCAGAAATGACTTGTGCCGATGTCGCGTGCGGTACATTTCGGATGAGACAAACAACTATCACAGACACTGCGTTTGTAGACTCTGGCGAACTGAACACACAACAACGAACAAGAGAGACATCCGTTAAGCCATTACTGTTCAACATGATATTTGCGCGAGCTCTGCTGTAATGTAGTCACCGCCCTTGTGGATTCTTTGTCCGAATCAGAAGTAATCTTTCAAGTTTTACGCGAACCTCACTCACTGCACGAGGCCTTAACGAAGCGGTCTTTGAAGGTAACTCGACTGCGTTCCCTTAAGATATGATTTTCCTGCAGTGCAGCCCTTAGGCAGGGACGGTAGTCGTAACGTGACTATGTCGGTGTCAAGGTACTACAGAAATGTGCCACGGTGACCCAGAAGGACAAAGACGGCGTGTTCTTTAAACGTGCAAGCTTGCCCCGACGAGCATTTACGCAATGAGTGGGCCTTACGGGCTACTTGCTCCGTCCTCCGATGACCAGCGGAATGCTTAGTGTTCTATACGTCCTGCAGGCAGTTACGCTTTTTAAGTTAGGAAAAGAGCGCACGAGTCACCATTAGAGCCTGCAACGGCACCTTAGAATGTCTCGTAGTGCGTTGCCGGGCAACTGTTGCAGCGCGATAGAACTCTGCAACCCAGCTGGGGAAGGCCAAGCGCCGTCGGTTCTTCAAGCGTCGCCCGAGTCTGGCGGTGTTTCGACTTACCGACACGCATGTCGAGTGCCACTGCCTTCACATGTATGGTGTACAGTAAGTTCTTTTGAAATGTAAACGACACTTTGCTGTGCGTGTTTTTTAAAAAAGCGAATAAAAAATAACAAGTAATTGAGCGGTGATAATCGGCCTGAGGCATTACACATACATAGCGCCGCCGCAAACACGCTATGCAGTTCGTCCTGAGTCACCGTATCTCCACAAAAATTAGAGCTCTTCTCCCTACTGTGTGTGTATCTCAACATGACTTTGTGCTTATGCCGGCGTGTTGGCTAACAGATTGGAGCATCTCATGCAACACTGTACAGACATGACCGACTTAGCTTACGCACACAATGTGGATGCAGTGATGCAGTTTATGTACACAAACGATTATACTGTGACACTTTGTACACGTTTGGAAATAAATACAATAAATATAAACACGAACACTGCTTAAACAAGCGCAATAGAGAAATATAAAGATGAGAGTGCATGTGCACTTAAAGCGGATGACACAAAGACACTGATTTGCTCAAAGAAACACGTGGCGCCAAGATCGCCTCTAAGAAAATCAGTGAAGCAGGTATGGCGAGTTGAGCCGCTTACTACAGGCCTCCAGGCGGACGTGCGTTTGCAGGAAGACGTTCGTCAAAAGCAGTAGCGCTGCTTAAACCCGTAAGCATGTACATCTGTTTTATTACCGCTCCACACGGTAATAAAAAGAAACTGTTATCTTTGTTTGTCAGCGAGCTCCAAGAGCGCCACCAAGGATGCGTCATACAAATGTTCCGCCTAATCCGTTGCGTCAAAATTTTCCGACAAAACACTTCCTGCAAACAGCAGCAGTCCTTCTACAGGTTCTACATGAACAGGCTATCGCGAAGAATGTCTAGATGAAACAACCTCTGAAACAGCCTTTGAAGGTTTTCGTCAAGGCTTGTTAACAAGAACAGGATTTCATCTAGCGACATGACACGTTTGCCACTGCTGCGCAATCAAAGTCCTCCTCGCACGGGAAGCAGTATAACCACGCCATGATTCCTATATGCCCCTTTCATTTCCAAACATACAACCCAAGAATCCTGCTATATGGCAACACACGCGTTGCGCACGACAGCTGTCGAAGGGATACGGTATACCATGCTGTAGCTTGCAATGTCGGCTGCAGTAAGCATCGTGGGGACGAGCGCAGTCTTTTATTTTAAGTAATAGCTCCAGTTGCGCAACTGGAGCTATCGTCAGATTACCAGACGTAGTTAGAGGAAATTGAGCACAGTTACTTTAGTTCGCGCACGTCATCTGACGTACTGTCATGTCGGGTCGCTTTGGCGTATCTTGCATTGCAGGATGTAAGATTACATCTTGCCTTACAAGATGTAACCATCAATTCTTGAAACACCAGATGATCTTTCGAGACGTTCGGCTTCTCGACTTCGTTCCTATCTTAGCGCCTCTTTATCGTAAGACCCAAGCCATGGAAGCGCAGGCAAGCCGGAATCACGTCATCAACCGTATACCGTACATCACACACAAACCGAGAACCGCCCGATCGGCGAGTAACAGCGCTGAAGCTTTCGGCGAACTCCCGCAACATTCTGGTGAACTGTGAAATCGCCACTGGCCTCCGGATGGAGAGGAGGCGAACTGTGCGCGTTCTTTTCACCAGGGTTGGTGGCGGGGCGCGGCCGGTGCCTTGGGCACCAGGTAGTCTTCGCTGTCCAGCTCTTCCTCGAGGGGCTCCGGCTCGTCCTGTGGCGGCGGAGGTGGCGGGTACGTGTCCACGAGCCGCTTGTAGATGTCGCTGAAGCTGAGGCGGTCGCGCGGCTCCGTCTTCCAGCAGCCTGCCATCAAGGTGCACACGTGTGGTGGACACTCCTCGGGTGGACTCAGCAGTATGCCCTGCAGGATCAGCTTCACCACCTGAGTGAATCAAGTTGGACATATGGCTTACGCTTTGGTCTGGTGCATGGAATTTGTTCTATACTGACGCTTTTCGACAATCTTTTTTTTTTCTTTTGCTCAACGCAAAATGTCGCCCAGCAAAGACGTCAACTTAATGAAATTTTCTACAATGTAGCCACAGGTTTAACTTTTACATGTGAACAGTATATTGCTCACATCAGCACGTGCTTATTTTTTTGCCATGTTAAGATGTCGGTCACCGCAGAAAAAATTATTATGAAGGCAGCGAGCAAACATTGAATTTCCCATATCTTTGACGATTTTCGGAGACATTTCTGCAAACGTACGTGATATATATATCTTCATGTTCTGATACGCTGCCAGTTATAACACGGACAGAAGAAAACGACAGACAACACAGGGTGATGCGCAAACTAACAACTTACTTCATTTCGAGCATAGACTTACGTACAGACTCGAAAAGGAAAGGGGGAACACGGAAAAGGTGGGAAAAAATTCAGTAGTCAAAAAACGGCATACGATAAGAAAGAAAGGCATATCAGTCCCCGTGTCAAACAGCGTCACCGACACGTGTCATGTGTTATGCATGCTGTGACATGATAGCCCTAAATAGTCACACTTTCGCCGCAACAGCGAAGCAATGAATGCGATAGCAACAAATTGGAATGTAACGCGAAGAACGGAAAGCAGCTCGAAATTGCCAGCGCGTCGCTCGAGCCCAAAGGACGCACGAAAAGAACGCACACAGGACGAGCGCGAACTATCATGCGTCACAGCTCGATACTTGAAGCGCACTGCTGAAACATAAAGCAGGACGCACGAAACGAACGAACAGGTACACACAGGACGAGCGCGAACTAAATGTCGCAGTTACTTATTTCCGTTTGACCAGCGCGCTCCTTTCGCAAACGCGGCCGCTGCACCGAGCGAAGTCACCTTTGGTGCGCTCCTCGCGCCATCTCGCTGGCAATGAAGAAACGCTTATAAGCGTCTGCCGTCTCCGAGTCCGGCCAGCGGTAAACGGTGTGTATATAACGCTCGCCGTTAGCTTCCTAGAGGGTCGGCGTTTTGTGGCGTAGTGGCTAGCGGCACGGGCTGCGGAGCGAGAGCTCCCTGGTTCAATTCCGCGCTTCGGAAGCATTCTTCTGAATTATTTTTCTTTGGGACTTTTACATATATATATATATATATATATATATATATATATATATATATATATATATATATATATATATACGCACTAATACGGTGAATGACAGGGGCGGGGACGGGGACGGACAAAAACCAGCCGAGACTGTCCATATGATTGCTATCGCAATAAAAAGGCCATTTTCCTTTTGAGAGAGTGCAATTGAGGGAGCGCTGACGCACACTTCGCTGATGTGCATATCAAAAGCTTCGGTGATTCCCCTCTCTATCTGATCAGTAGAGTGCGCCAATACTTTTGTGTCTTGGAACATCGCCTTGCAATTACGTTCTACTCAGTAGGAAGCCAGGGCGGGTCAACAGCGAACAGGCGTAATTATGCTCTTCAAGTCTCTCATTAATGCGCCTCCCAGTCTGGCAGATGTAGTTCCTATTACATGAGATGGGAATGCTGTACACAACGCCTTCTGAGCATTCTACAAATTTGTTTTTGTGCTAAACACTGCAGCCTGTTTCCTTCCTTCCACTGTCACATTTATTGACTCTTTTGCAAAGCCCATTGAGCTTATTTGGTGCGGAAAAAACCACCCCTACGTCAAACTTCGACAAAATTTTCTTAATTCTATGCGAGAATTTGTGGATATAAAGGATCCCAACCGGTCTGTCCAGGCTCCCACCTGACTTTGAGGGCTCTTCTTTCTTGCCAGAGGTGATGACTGCAAGGGCCTTTTCAGCAACTTAGCAGATAACGTTATCCGGGTACGACGCCTTTCAACTGATAGTCTGTGCTTCTAGGCTGGTAGATAACGTGTGAGAGCAAGACTTCTTGATAGCTTGCTGCACACAAAGCAAAGCTTTGTGTGCACTTCGGGGTTTGGTCCGCTCGCCGCTAGATGCCGACTCTGTTCGATCTCGAGGCCAATTGAAAGGGTTTATGTCGAGCCGGGCATAATGTCAAGCATGTTGCTTTCCTGAAATAAACTGGAGTAATATTATTTTGCGTACTTTGTCCTGCGTTCACCTTTTCTCCCTTTCCTTCATCTCTCTTAATTACCCCCCCCCCCTTTCTGCGATGAACTTAGTTGATGTTAGCTTCTCTCCGTTACGTATCACTAGGAGGCAACGCACGCTTTACAGGACGCCTAAACCTGTGGAATGGGGGTCAGATTGTGAGGTAGTAAAATGCACTTTGCATAAACAGCTTGTCCCAGCAAACGATAACTAAATTCTTAAAACTGGTTAAATCTGCGCGTACGCAACTGATGATATTCGGTCAGCAGCCACCAGCCACGCAAAGGAGCACTTTTTGTCTCCTAATTGTACCACTGATATGATTTAATGCACCTCTAATTACTGTACTCAGGGCGCGAATTACGATAGGTAAGTTGGAGCGTTGAAAAACGTACGAATAAATTGTTTTCAGTGCGTCATGTCCACCGTAATTATTAACCCCCTCTTTCACAGTTTTGCACTTCCTCCTGTAAAGCGTGCTTTGCCCCTTGGTGATACATAACGCAGAGAAGCTGACGTCGAGTTCATCGCAGGAGAAAAGGAAGACTACGTAAGGCCGCCAAGCTGTTTGCGCTCAAGACAGGCCAAAAGGCTTAATAATAGCAACAACCAGTTGCGACCTCGTATATTCTATCATTTTTCTGAAAAAGTTTGGCTAACGTACGCTAGGCCACGCCGTGTGTCTTACAGCATAGTTCCAACCATGTCTGTAATATGGAGAATACGGAGTGAACTTCGTTAAGCTGTTATAAAAGTAATTTTAACTTACGTAAGACTATTTAGAGGCTGTCACCCGCCGCATTAGCTGATAGTATTTACTTATAGTATTTTGCAAACTAATTAGCTACTCAGGATAAATGTGTGAACCTTATGTTGAGGTGATTAATTAGATGTTCCTGAGAAAGTGTCAAAACGTCATTAATACCATCAAAATCAATTGCTGGCACCGCGTTCCTCTTTTCCGTCTTTAAGATAGGAGCGAAGTCTGCAAAATATGCATTAAAAGAATAAACGAAGGAAGGACTAGGTACAGAAGTCGTTTTCCCCTGTGCTGCAAACGCCGCAAACGCGATAGAGCCCGCCCCTCTGTCTTGGCCGACAGCTACCATCGAAGTAAGAGCGAGTTGACTCCTCTAAGTAAGCCCGGTTACAGGTCGTAATGGCTTCGCTCTCGTACGGTTGTTTATCGGCATCATAAAGTAGCGCGCGGTTTTGTCTTGCACCGTGACACTGAAACAGTGGCTGGCACGAATGCACCTGTTATCAGCTTAATAGACAACCTGCCTCTCCGATGGACTCAAGACAGGACAAACAAGCGTGCGCGCGTGTGTGTGTGTGTGTGTGTGTGTGTGTGTGTGTGTGTGTGTGTGTGTGTGTGCGTGTGTGTGTGTGTGTGTGTGCGTGTGTGTGTGTGTGTGTGTGTCGAAGCAGCAAGACAATGACGGCGATCATCCTTTTTTATTCTTTTACAGCAACGATATCATTTTTACTACAGCCGTTAAGAGGCGAGTTTACGACATTGTTGGGTTCTACATAGGTTGTCGAAGAGCCTAAGCGAGAGAAGCTCGGATTCTAGCGCCAACCACGACTAAATGTCAGACGACTGGACATAGCTATATTTTGTCATCTGGTCTATATCGTGGAATGTCAATCACATTTGTACTTCGGCGGCCTGTCAGATCTAGGCCAATCGTAACGGCAATACAGTGCCACGCAGCTACTGCTTAGCATGAGATTTTGTGCGAAAGTACTGATTAAACGTAACCCTATCCCAAAGGAGCTGCACTCTCAGTGCGACAGTATGCACGAGGGAAGATTGCGAAAAACTGGCACGGTATGCATGCGTCTCAAGAAGTGAGGTAGGCATGCCATTGTGGCCTAATCAATAAATAAAAAACTGAGGCGATCGTGACGCTTAATGGTCAGAGTGTCGGTCTGCTGTGCTCGAAGGTTCTATTTTACGTAAGCCACGCACATCTTTTTAAAAGGTCCAGAACGAGGCGAGGCGGGTACCTACCGACTTACTTTCCTACCGCACTGTGCCTTGATAGCAAAAAAAAAAAAATACTTCGTATCAATAAAAGATTTCTTGCGCTCTCTGTGTGAATTGATCCTAATATAGAGGATCCTAATATAGAGGAAATGAGCGAGCTTTTTAAAATATGGCTTTATTTAAATGTACTAAATCCGACTTATACATTTATCTTTTTATAGGTACGTTAGACAAATGCGTCAGTTTTTTCTTTAATTCAGAAGTATGTCTGACGTACCTCGTCGGGCGTGGCATGTAAAAGATAGTCCGGAATAAGAACATGGAACAGTTAAATATTCGCTTTCCTCGCGATATTATTCATTTTGGTTGTGTTGCGATGGAGCGTGCTTGTATGAGCGCAGTCGCTGCCTCTCGGTCGCGGTTCACCGCACTTGGAACAACTGTCGCATCTGCTTCCAAAGCGCTGACGCGCATTTTCAACGGGCGAAAAGCGCACTACATCCGGCGCCTCTCGACGCAATGCTATTACAACGCACGCTTCTTGCGAAGGGAGCATAGGCGTGCGCAGGGTTCCACATTGGGGGGGGGGGGGGGGGGGCAAAGTTTCACAGCCCCCCCGACCCCCCTCGCGTTGGACGAGCCCAAAGGACAACATGCTTCACAGCGGATGAAAAGAAAGGACATGGAGCGATGACGTGCTTCTCACAATGGCCTGCCTTTGGCCCCTAGTTAACCGGCAGTACAGATGAGAAGTAAACAGTTCGTGGAATGCAACATTACGGGCCTTCGGCCGCCATTACCGTTCAATACCTGCGTGGCCTTTGCGCGCCCTCCTTGGTGATCAGGCGGGGCGCCCCCCAACCCCCTGCCCCCCTGGTGCGCACGCCTATGGGAGAGAGCAATGACACTCTACTGCCGATCCGCGTGAGTGGTTGGGGAAAATGCGCCCGTGTCGGAGTATTTCACAGTTACGAACACTTGAAAGTCACAACTGCAATCAATTAATTAACGAATACGTTAACTAACCGAAACGCAACTTCTATCTGAACATTTATCTTCGCCGCCCGCTCTTCAAGTCGGCTACAGATATCTTCCGGTGACTGTTCATTAATGCCGCTATGCGGACTATGAATACAAACTAGGAAACCACTAAGGCGTGTGTAGGGCGTCGCGCATCTGCATGCGTTAAAACCGTAATCGGCCGTGTCCACGTGCAACTATACTTTGATGCTGATTCGTGTACCTAAGGCAGTGAATGCTGTAGGTGGAGTTCGCCCCATCTATAGTGCATATGAGGACGACAAGGTCTGCGTGTATAGTCAGAGCCCTTTAATAGAGACTTTTAGCTTGTACGTATACGTTTTAACGTTACCGTGTTACCGGAATACCGGATTGCGTTTACCGTGTTAGTGGAACGCAAGTTTTCGAAAAGTTTTAGCTCCCCATACGTAAACGTTTACGTAACGTACGTAAACGTATACCTTTACGTTTGCGCAAACCACTAAATGGTGATGGCAACTGCACTCAAACTATATACTTAAGGTAGATAATATAGAGTTACCGCTGCGGCGAAATCATATGAGAGCTTTTTAGCGGGTGTGGCAATGCGGGGTTACCGAACGATGGTGTCGACATCTTGTGACGCTTCGTGCAACCACAGTCATGAACACGTTTGTTTTCGCTTAGTGTTTTTGAGGGAAAAAATGATTAAAAAGGCAACTCATTCGTAATTGTGCCGCTGCAAGGCATTTACACTGGAAGTAGAATGCCCGATGCTTCCGCAATAACAATTTTGTGCTTGCCTGGTTCACCTTGGCCCCGCTAGTGGCGCGAAGGTGAACGTACGCCTGTGGAGTGTTTTAGTTTATTTACGTTTTAGGTCTTTTCTTTTTTTTTTCTGGCTAGGGCAAATTAATCTTGCCCGCCCGATAGAAAGGGATCAGCCTCAAATCATCATCATCACCAACTGTGGAGCATGTTCTGATCGAATGTGGAAACATCCACCCATGTGTACGTTTGGGCACGAGGCTACGTGAAGCCTTGGCTTTTAGGGACAACAGCGGAAAGCTGAACAAGCCCGCGATAGAAATAGGTAAGACACGGCTAGGTGGCAGAAAAGACAAAAATAAATAGCGGGAAAAGTAAGGACATTCTGCCGTTAGGGGCAGAGAATTGGGCTGTGAATTTGTTTTTCTCTATGGTAGGATTGATGCAGAGGTCGGCAAAAAAAAATTGGAGCTCACTCAGACTCACTCAACAAATATATTTTTCTCTGAGGGCTCATTCGGACTCAGACTCACCAAACTTTTCTTCTACCGGAATCACTCGGACTCAGACTCACTAAACATTTTCTCAGTCGGACTCACTCGGACTCAAACTCACCAACATATTACTCAGGCGGACTCACTCAGACTCAGACTCACGGCTTCACCTGAGTCTGATTGAGCCTGAATGAGTCAACTCATGAGTCCGTTGGCGTAAAATCAGCTTTTTAAATCATCGTGTCAATCCTCTTTAACGCCATAATGTCACATAATCAGAGCTCTATGATACAGCTTTTGATATTGTACCTTCAAATACGAGTTATCATCGTGTGTCATGTGTCATCATTATCACATATCAATCCAGTAAGGACATTTTTATGAAATACACGACTCACACGTGATATTTTTATCAAGAACTTCCCATGAAAGAGTTTGCGAGGGGAGGTCATGGCACCCCTTCCCCTAACTCTCGCCTCTTATCAATAAATGTTGATGCGGCGCATGAATGCTAGTGTGCTCGAGCATTTCTCCCGAGCATTTCTCCCTCGTGTGAATACCCCCATTTAAGGGGTATTCACACGAGGGAGAAATCGGTGGGGGACACGGGGGGATTGCGGATCACGTGACCACGTCGTCACGGATTAGTGAGCGGCGCGACCCCCCCGCGACTCCTCGGAGGAGACGGGGACCTTTTCCCCGATAGGATGAACCATCCCCCGGCGGTGGGGGGTATAGCGCAATTTCGGACTCTTGTTTTGCCACATTGTTGCACTTGCTCCTGCAAAGAGCGGCAGTGAGTGTCCAGTCTGCAGCTGCATGGTCGTCTGCAGCTCGTCAAACGGGTGGTACAAGCCAACAGAGTAGTCTAGTAACACTGGTCTCCCCCTCCGTTCGCCTCGTCCGTGTGAGTGGGGGACATTTGTGGAGACTTCTCGCGAGCTGACGTCACTAGGCTCCGCCTTTATCCTCCGAGGATTTGTCCACCGTCCGAATACCCCTTAAGGAGAATACCTTTAGAGCAGATGTACAAGTAAAAGCACAGTGCCTATGTGTCAAAAACAGTTTTATTTTATTTTTTATTTTTTGTGATTTTCGATTACTTTCTCAATTGTTTCGGAGCCATTCGTCGTAGCAGTTTTTATTCAAACTTGAGGTGAACCCTGGATAAAAAGGCGAGCCCTGGATAAAAAGTAAGCGAATAATCGCTGCTTTAAGCAGGAGACAAATGGCGCGAATCTGCTGCCACCTAGCAGAAACAATAGCTGCGCTTTCCGCCAGGTAGCCCAAATGGCGCCACTGATTCCGTACTGGTGCTGCATTTCACAACAGACATACCTTTGAAGCTACTTAAAAACTTGAAGGACGCTTGAGCTTCGCAACACGATAGCGTAATCGGACCGTGTTCGCATCGCCTTCCCAATCGCTAGCCTAGCTTCGCTTCTCGGCGGACACCTAAACCGTGCCGCAAGGAAAGCTAAAGTGCGGACGCCCTCAGGGTCCAATATCCATGCATGCGGAGCGACGAAACGCGGCCACATGGGGGGGCGATGCCGTTTAAAAGCGCGGCCCTTTGCGCCATCTCGTGGGTGATAATCAAGCCGTTCAAGAACTTCCGAGATGTGCGTACCACCAACGCTAAATGGTGTAGTATATGAGTAGCTCGCCGTTAGCATGATAGAGGATGTATGCGTGGTGGCAGAGCGGCCAAACGCATCGCGCCACGGAGCAAGGGGTCGCAGCTTCGAATCACCGGTCGCACGACCGAAGATTTTTTTAGTATTTCTTTATTTGAATCTACCTCGAATTTTCGCTCACGGACAACACTGATTTTTCGCTCACAACCAAAGACGACGACGCCGACACCGACACCGGACTTTCTGCGAAACGATCTCTTTAACGCTATCACGTTGATAGTTATTATGTGTCAGAAACAATAAACAATTATATCGGGCAAGTTGGTATGGATCCATCTTGGTATGAAGCGCACAACTCTTACAAGACACGAAAGACGAGCGAGGACACGAAAGACACAAGCGCTTGTGTCTTTCGTGTCATCGCTCGTCCTTCGTGTCTTGTAAGAGTTGTGCGCTTCATACCAAGATGGGTCAGAAACAAATTGCAAGCGGTTTTTATGCCGCAGTCAAAGGCGATCAGTGGTTTGCGACCGATGCAGCGTCGCCGTTTGTCTCGAAATCAAGTGCAGAGTAAATGTTTCTCGCGTCAAAGAACTTAGCGCACATGCGCACACGCTTCACATCGAAGCTGAAGTTGTTAGTTTATTGTGTGGCCAGATTCCGATCACCGCGCAAACTAGCAGCTTCTCCGTCGTGTTCCTGTAATCAAAACGGCAACCCGGAAAGCAGCGCTCTTGCGGCGTCACACTCAAGAATTCCACTTGAATCGCGCAAAAGCTATTAGTTTAAAACTCAGCTTTTATCGCGGGAAACAACCGCAGCACCAAAGCGGGCGTTCATACGTGCACCATGCGCTTGCCGCCGCAGCACCTTCCTATCCAAAAAGATTCCGTCTCTCTCACGATGGGGCCACAGCGCGGCCGCCTTGTGCGGAGTATGAAGCTCTGTCATATGTCATTACGACTAAATCCCATGACCATAAAAGCTAAAAGTATTCTGGCGTAATCCACAATTCTGTAAGCGTTCTAATCGTTCTGGATGCATTAAGCAGCGTTCCGGAATATGGCTTTGAGGCAAAGGTTTCTGCTCGCGAATATGCCGTTGTCTTTTAGAAAAGTAGCCGGATACGTCGGACGTATTTGGAAACAAAACGATACCACGCACGTCTTTACTTTCGGGCACTTCATTTAAATATTGATTTGATATCCCGTGTTGAGACACAAAAGTTAATATCGATTTTGAAAAGAGCAAATGCAGCTGTTGCAGCTGTTGCAGCTGGCAGGCCCTTCTTCTGTGTAGCAATTGTTTCTCGTACTTAAGGTGAAAGGTCTATAGCAGTAAAAATACGGGAAGACGGGGAAGCCAGGGCTGCGTTGTTAAAGCCAGTGACACAACCTTGCAAGCGCGCCGAGAGTGAGCTATAGCGCAGTTCACGTTTAATATCTTGCACAAAATGTGGCAGGAGCTTTATTAATATATGCAGTGGCTGGTGTCACGTGTCGGCCTGGACAGCCACCACGGTGAAATGCAAGGCAGGGACCGCGACGCGCGCTTTCGATTTGCCGCGCCAGGCGAATCTAGTCACTGCACGGTTCTAATAGAGCGGCCGCGTCGAAGAAGACACACATGCGCAACGTTTGAAGATTAATGGACAGCTCCGCGGGCAGCTGTATAATGGCCCAATCGTCACGCAGTACGGGGAGTTTTAATTATATACTCTTCACGAGCTTCGTTTGAAGTGCTCTTTTATGGGCGCTGTTAGTTGCCAGCACCAATTAAAAGTTTACCGCGGAAATTTCGTTTTTGTGGCATAATCAATATTGTTCAGCGCGCCCTCTCAACAGGTTAGCCGTCACAGACGTTTTAACTCGCTTGCCGACTTTGACAGGTTAACTTAACCACTGATTGATTTAAGGAACTTGCGATGCAAGATTGGCTTCAAAAAGACGATTTCTGCGAAACGAAGTGTTGAAGAAGTTGGTACTCGTTTACAGTAAACGATGTGAGCGCGAAGTGAACGACGGTGAACTGCCTACCTCGGTCGTCATGGTAACTGATACCGCCTGTACAAATACACAAAGAACGCGAAAATGCTTTTACAAGGCAACCGCGGGACCGATTTGAATGCAGTTTGTTGTGTTTGGTAGGAAAAATTAAACTACGGTCGCTACCGAAAGTATAATTCTTATTTAGGTCCCCAAGCTTTCTTTTTCTTTTTTGCAGAAGATATAAAATATTAGAATAAGTTATTTGTACGAGTTAGTATACTGACATAAAAACATATACTTGGAACCTAAAGGAAACTTGGAAAGATGTTTCGGAGCGCAACAAAACACAGTGACATGTATGCGCGCCCAGTCGCACGCACGAAAGCCGCAAAAGAAAACGTGCACCCCTAATTTTCACACACGCGCTCAGAAAGAGCGCCCCCCCCCCCCCACTCCAAAATAAAAAGACCAGAAAAGAAAGAGAGAGAATTGGTCATATACGTTGTTCTCTATGAAGCTGAAACGAGAAGCGCCGCTTTTCTTTTGCCACGCATGGCGGAGTGTTTGCTATAGGGGTGAGAAAGAGCCTGCGTCCGCCGACGGCGCTCAGCTTCAATGTCAAGCACGCAGGTGTATTGGACATATTCAGCGCCCCTAAACGAAATCCGACAGCTAACGGAATACGTCGACTAACTTTCACAGCCGCCATGATGACTAAATTTTGCCGCTTACAAATGTTTTAATGAAGTTTGGCCCTTTTTTTACGTGTACTAGCTGTTGCGAAAATAGAAATAAAAACGTTCACAATATGTACTCAAATCGTTCTGCATCAGGAGAACAAATGAGGAAGACACCTGAAGGTGCCCAAGTAATATCAAACAAAAATTAAAAAGAACGGCTGCTTTTTAAAATTAATTCCTGTCGGCTGTCACCTCTGCAATGGTGGCAGTTTCTGCTGCCAGAGAGCTAGCGTCCTGCTTATCAGACCGGAGCTATTGAAGTGTTAATTCTGGGAAGCATGCAGTACGCTGTTGCTTCGCTGCGCCAAGTCGTCCGTCCAGCGATGCATTCATAAAAAAAAAATGCGTAGCACTTGGTGTGAGGTGTCTGCCCGTGCGCGAAATTGCCCTGTCGCGCGAATTAGCGCAAGCAGCTGCTGAATGACAACTCACTTGGCGTTTACTTTACCTCGTGTTTCAGGAAATGGTTGGGGCTTTTTTCTTATATATGTGCCGGTAACGTTAACGCAGGGACGTTGAAGAAGTGTCCAGTTTTATGAAAAATAAATTGCTCATGTGTGGGTTACTCGTACTGGTTATTCTGCCCGAGCACGGCAATGCGAATAAGTGGGAAAGTTTATGCTGAAGTCCTGCATAGCTTCAGCGAAGAGATCACGGCTTTTTCTTCCTTGTTGCCAGGTGCGTCGCTGAGGAACATTCAAGTTTGTTATGGTTAAATATTTTATTTTCTGAACGGATTGTCGGGCTGCTACCAATCGTACTAAGCATGGTAAAGAAATGATGACTGAATACGCGTCTACTGGAGGCTTGATTCGTCACACTTTCAGCGTCTCTTTGACGGAGTGAAGGACATGGCTCGAGTGAGGCTGAAATAACATGTAGGAAACTGAACCACAGCCATGGTTGGTGCGCATGTGACACAGAACCAAAGGTATCGCATCGTGATATAACCATACCAACGGCCTATGGCGCCGCGTTCTTGAAACGGGCTCGTATAGGGCACCCTACACGTTCCCGCTTAAGTTTTTTTTTGTTTCATTTTTGCAAACGATAGCCCCATTTTAGCTTGCCAGAGAGTATATAATTGCATTTAATAGTGCCTACATTTATGCCTCGCCTTCCTGCAGAATAAAAAAGACCAGTTCATAGTTTGCACTCGGTGTCGTGTTTTGTTTTTCTCGTTCCGCTCCTGTCCCTTTGTTGCTTGGAGCAACAGCTTTAATAACTAACTAGCGCCCTGCAGAACTTTCGTTTAGTACGTAGCAGTTTGCAGATGGCATTTGAAGAATAATAATAATATCCAGGGTTTAACGTCCCAAAACCACGATATGATTATGAGAGACGCCGTAGTGGAGGGCTCCGGAAATTTAGACCACCTGGGGTTCTTTAACGTGCACCTAAAGCTAAGTACACGGGCCTGAAACATTTTCGCCTCCATCGAAAATGCAGCCGCTGCGGCCGGGATTCGATCCCGCGACCTTCGGGTCAGCAGTCGAGCGCCATAACCACTAGACCACCGTGGCGGGGCCATTTGAAGAATGAACAGGTACACAAAGTGAATATCTAATGACAGGGTACGTACCTCCTCGTTCGAGTGACCGTAGTAGGGCTGTTTTCCGAAGGTGAAGATTTCCCACAGGACAACGCCGTAGGACCAGACGTCGGATTCCAGGGTGAACTTGCCGTACATTATGCTCTCAGGGGCCATCCACCGCACAGGCAACATGCGGGAACCACGTATCTGCGTGACCGAAACAGCGTGGTCAGCCTCCGTTGGCGTCGAGTGCGGTCACAACGCTATGAAGGAAACTATTCGTGGAGTTTTCTTCTCTAATTGCCGGTTCATATACGAGGCTAAAGGCTCGTTCACACCTGCGACTAGCACAGTTCGCGCGGCCATTTGCGACTGGCAACCAAAAAGCGACTAAAGGCCACCAATGTTCACGCCTGCGTGCGACTTATACTGGTCGCCACACAGAATTCACGTCTGCTCGCATTGCCATTGCCCCGTAAAATAAGCTGACGTCCTGTTCCTGCGCATCTGATTGGTTCAGAAGTTCGCGACTGCAGTCGCGCGATGGAAAAATCTAGCAGCGAGCGACTAAAGCGGCCATTTGCGGCCATTCTCGACCAGTCGCTTTGCTACTAACTTGGTCGCGCGATCGGTGCTAGTCGCACGTGTGAACGAGCCTCGAGAACCATCCTTTCGCCGGGATAGTGCAAACAACTGTGTGGGCATTCTCGCCTCGCAGCTCGCCACAGTGCGCCGATTTAGTGAGGCAACTGAAGTTAATCCGTTTTAGAAACTTTCGACCCGCTAACTGCATTACTTTTGGCTGAATTTCGTTGGCTAATTTGCTGGAATTTCTTGATCGAATGACGGCGGGTACACGCAGCAAGAATTGCGTCGCTACTCCTGCGAAGGAAGCTGCTCCTCCTGCAAAATTTATGAAGCTAAACGCGATCTCTATCTCCAGAACCAGAAGCTCAAGGGACGAAAATTTGGCGAAAGACGGCCAACTTTCTGCCGCTGGCCTCGAGCTCAAGAACTTTGTATCTAGGGGTTGTGGCTTTCCATCAGGGAAGCTCTTTCGAAGTGTGAGCCTCTGCGCAACCCGCTGTTCGCGGTTCATTATTAAAACACGCCACCAATCCCCCGATATATTTCGCGTTTCTTCGATGGCTTGTCGCTTCAAAGTGAGGTCCGATCGTTTGTTTTGTACGTGCCTGATAGTGAGTGCTAGTGCTAGCGTCGCTCACAAGCCTGCTAGTTCTTGATGGCGTAGAACAATATCATTTCCAAAACTTGCACCTCGTGTATCTAGTATCAAGGCAACTTGGTTTGAAACTTAATAATTATTGTTCATTTAGATATATAGACACTGATTAGATAGATAGATAGATAGATAGATAGATAGATAGATAGATAGATAGATAGATAGATAGATAGATAGATAGATAGATAGATAGATAGATAGATAGATAGATAGATAGATAGATAGATAGATAGATAGATAGATAGATAGATAGATAGATAGATAGATAGATAGATAGATAGATAGATAGATAGATAGATAGATAGATAGATAGATAGATAGATAGATAGATAGATAGATAGATAGATAGATAGATAGATAGATATTAAATAATACTCCCGGATACTTATTTAGTTTATTTATCATTGTGATTTCTGTTTTCCCGTTTTTTCTTCCTTCTTTTGTGTTTCCTTCTTTGGTGCTACATACATAAAACGTTGATTACGCCACCAACAGCCGGGGTCTCTCTTCTGCGAATCGGTGATGTGGGCAGATGACATCTAAACACTTGGCGGAACAGACAACGATTCATATTTATTCATTTTCTGACACTGCGGACTCGTTCACACAGCCCACAATGTGCCTCGACGTCGCCTTAAATCGGACCTTATCTCTCGCTGAGCTCAATTCAGGATGACGACGTTCGTTTCAGTTCTTCTGCGAGACTTACGCGAGAACAAGTGGGCATGCTGGACCATACTGTATTGCAGTGTTGAGACACGCATACCTTGTAGTAGTCACAGGTGTAGATGTCGCGGGACATGCCAAAGTCGGATATCTTGACGCAGAGGTCGTTGCCCACCAAGCAGTTGCGTGTGGCCAGGTCTCTGTGCACGAAGTGCTGGGACGACAGGTAGCACATACCACTGGCGATCTGCGTTGCCAGCCACGGCAGGTCCGACTGCACAGAGAACGGGCGCTGAGGCAAGAAAATCTACACGATGTTAGCAACAACTTGTAGGTTTGGGCGAGTCGGTTCATGATGCGAAAACTAGAAGCAGCGCGAAAAAAACGACGACAAAAATAGGAACACACACGACTAGCGCTGAACCAGCGCTAGTCCTGTTGTGTGTGTTCCTATTTTTGTCGTCGTTTTTTTTCAGCGCTAGTCCTGTTGTGTGTGTTCCTATTTTTGTCGTCGTTTTTTTCGCGCTCCTTCTAGTTTTCGCTACACGATGGTTCGGAATACTATCGTTTTTAAATGCATTCAAACTTACAAGTCTCAATGTGACAGCCTGGCGTGACCTTCGAAGAATACTTAGACGGCGTGTGCGCGGGAAAAAGGGACCAGCGGATGTTGTCGTTTGTGCTGATAAAAGTTTCCAGATTCGGTATCGATAGCAATAACACGCACAACACACGACACAAAGTGCGCGTGTAAGGAATGACATAGCGGCTACCAGATATGCAAACAAATCGAAAGGAAGTAGAACGAACTGACATTCGACGATAAGTAAGTACATACGCTGATTGATGACACGCAAGAAATTTACAGAATCTAAATGAACCACAAAATTAATCGATTACAATTAAATAGCTGCGCAATTGACAGATACGGACGCTATCTGGGGTTTATTCTGAACAATGCCGAATTCCGCCATGTTGCCGTCCTTTGAGCAGCCCTGACAGAGTTAACCATGACTGACAAGGTGATGAAACAGAACCTCTGGATGCTAGTTGACGTTGATAGTGCGTGTAGCTTGCGGCTTGGTCCGGTATTCGCGCGAGTGGTCGTTTACCTGTGGCTTGATTGAAAGAGCGCAGTGGTCTTTCAGACGACACAGGAACAAATTATGACACTGTCGTGGTCGTTCGTTATCCAGGCGTCGCGCTCCAACGTCACCAGAGTAAGCTGTTCGCCGACGAATCGCATATTGAAGTTGCATCACTATGATTGCATAGGACGATCCATTTATCGAGAGATTGGTCGATAATTTAAGTTCATGTTAGCGGCACCATTTAAATACCTTTGACGTGCATATTATCTGCTTCATACTAATATGAAAACTTGACGGCATTATGGCAACTGTGGTGTAAAGAAACATGATGACAATGCTGGCATAGGCAGATTGTTTGATTTGCTTGCGTGCCTCGGCGAAAGTTAGCTCCCGCGCGAGTGTGAAACTATAAAATGACTTGGCGCGTAGCAGGTGACTGAAATTGGATGACGGCAAGTGTGCCTCGATGTGTTCTTCGTGAGTTCCTTCGTTTTAGCGTCTAGCTCACTACATTCTTTTATACTCTTTTCGCGCTAGTGGGTCTGAGTCTCGGCATATATACATTCTAAGAAACTGGATCATGTGAGTTGCAAAATATATAGCATTATTTTTCTTACTCCCTCAGCCGACGTATCGAGCGTGTTTCGCAAAAAAATCACTTGTGCTACTTGTTCCAGTATTCCACCACCGAGGTGTACTGATGATGCCGTCAAGGGAATCCAAAGAAGGCGTGCATGCGTAATGAGATAACGGACACATGTGTGACACACGGAAGAAAAGTACGCAGCCTTCTGCAAACGTTGCAGTTTACGAAACGGTGAATTGACCCGTCTTGTTTTTACTCCCTCGCCTGCAAGATCGCGAACAGACAAGCGACGTCTTTTACGAGAAGCTTTCAGAAAATGTTTTGCTGTTATTATATTTCGTGCTTGACACGGGAGTACGCTGATATTTTGCATGCGACGCGACATAGGGGCTTCTATTGGAAGCGATGTGCTCTTAGCGCTTGAGCCTAGATAAAGGATTACAGATGCGAGACGCTACCCGGATAGCTAGGCTAACAGCCTTCGTCAAACCAAGAAAGAACAAAAAACAACGACGTCAGGTTTCCCCCCTAGAAAACGCACGAAGATTATGGTAAGAGCCATTGCGAGGAGTGTAATTAGGAGGATAGTGCTGAAAGGAAGATTAGATGTCACCTAGTGTAAGTGACATCTAATCTAGATCTAGGATGTCTAGGTGACATCGGATAGCAGCTAAATATAGTTCACGACGTAATGCAGGTAACTTGCGATGCGGCTGTCCTTCGATTTGGTGTCAAAAACGTTGCACAAAGGATGTTTTAACGGTTGGATTTTTGTTGCTGATATAATTTTCCGAAAGCAATCACGATGAGATTCTTAAGGGTACAGGCTTGATGACTTTGGCATGGTGCTTATTTTTTAATATTTTTGGTATTCTTGGTCATTACAGGGCTGGTATATAACTTTTCGTATACGTAGCAATCGACAGAATCAGAGAGATTTGGTTGCAACAGCCAACATTCACATGGCTCAAGTTAATGGAGGACCGCAAAGGCTTGATAACGAATACGCTAGGCGGCATATATTTCAGCACGGTTTCTTGCCGATTCACATATGGCATTAAGATATAGGCCTATACGCGTAGTGTTGCAGGCAGCATTGTACAAAAAAGGGCTGTCAGAATAAGCGCATCACCCTGAACAACATGTCGTTAGTTTCTGTGATAACTTTAAACTTGCTCAGTTAGTATACAAAATCCTCAACACAAAGAGTACATTTCATTGTTCACCTTTGCCCACACTTAGATCTAGCACAAAAGAAGCATATTAGAAGAACCTCAATTTCCTCGAAAGCGTTTAATATATGTGGCTGACGAGGAATCAAATACGCCTGCGCAAAAACTTGGGCGAGTATTTTGTTACGTCCCATCTCATTTGACCAGCAGAGATGACTTAGTGGCTGTGGCGTTGTGGAGCTCGAGGTCGTTGGTTCGATCACTGCAACGGCGGCTGCATTTCGATTGGGACGAAATAGAAGAGCACTCGTGTGACTAAGCTTTAAATTCACGTTAACAGGTGGTCGAAATTGACCCCGAGTCCCCCACTGCGGCGTGCCTCGCAGTCTTGCCTCACGAAACCATAGCATTAACTGCTTCAGTTTTTGCATTCTTCTTATCGCGCGCTGCGCAGCACTGCCTGTCTTTGCGACAACGGTGGCGTAGCAGTGCTGGAGTTGCGTCCGAGCCAATAATGAAGAGAGCAAATAGCGGAAAACGAAACGAAACGAAACGTTAGAAAATACTGTCTCTGCAATTATTCATCTGTGCATACTTGAGCAGGTAGCGCAAAAAACGAAGACACACGCAAGCAACAGAGTGCACGAGACGAGCGCAATCTTATAAGCTCGCCCAGATTTCAGTTTTCGTGTTGATCTGTGAGTACGAATACATCGACAAAGCTTGTACCCCGTTTGAAGAAGTATTGTCTATGTAAATAGTCTGCCCTGTGATATTAAATAGCACGTTAATGATCTTGCAGTGAACGTGTGTACAAACACTTAACAAAGTTTTTTTAATGGAGCGATCTGCACAATATACCTATCCTTATTGATCCATATGCGTCTATCGTCTACTGTATATTGACTTTTCTAAAGAAAGAAACAAAGTTTCATTTTATCTGAAACAAAAAACATTGTGTACCCATGAATCTAGTACGCTGAACATGACAGGCAGACGCAGTAGGATAACGGCTACTATCAAATATAAATATTGTTTTCTTCAAGCGCGCTTACGTTGTCTGTATTTTAAACAAAGTTTTAACGCGTTTCTCAAATCTTCTACCACTTCTTTAGCACTCTAAAACTGATGAAACCGAACAATCATAATCCATATTCTGCGCACCTAAAGAGAGTATTAGCATATAAATTATGCAACCGACGCGGAAATTCAAATATACCATCGTCGCTCGACCCGGGGCTGCTAGTTTCCCGCATAACAAGATATAGCGTTTCATTGATATTCAAATTACGCCGTTTACAGCAAGAAGAGGAAGTCTCTCCGGTTTCCGGCTTTGGCGTGATGCAGGGACTTTCAACAGGCACTATATACGGTAACAAAATGATCGGTGAAGAATCAGCTGGATGGCATTGACCTTGCACCTTTTTTCACACTTTCTTGTTTGCACCAATTTAATACGGGTCCCAAGTAATACTGTCATTCTCTAACATGCTTCGCCATACACTAACACTTTGTAACCAAACATTTTTCTCTCAGTTTAGATGTCGCTGTTACGGCCCTCTCGGACAGATGATACGAAAATAATGATAGAAGATGAAAGGGATCGTGACAAAATATGGCTGCGCTTGCCCCTTATTTTTCCTTCTTTTTCGGCTCCACATCTGGGGGTATTGTCACCTCGTATCAATAATAAATTGCGCGTCTTATGAACTATTCACTCCCACCTCAACAACGTGTTATCATAACATTAATACCCGCCGTGGAAGCTTAGCACGTAAGGAGTCGCGCTGCTAATCTCGAGGGCGCGGGTTCGATTCCCGGCCACGGCAGTCGCATTTCGATGGGGGCGAAATGCGAGAAACACCCGCGTGCTTAGGTTTAGGTGCACATTAAGGAAGCCCACGTGGTCGAAATTAATCCGGAGTCCCTTCACTACGGCGTGCCTCGTAATCGTATCGTGGTTTTGGCGAGCTAAACCCCAGCAATTATTATTATGACATTAATGACCCTCACTCTCGTCTCCTCGCATGGCCGTAAAATCATTTCAACCACTGTTTTAAGTTCAACAGCGTTCGCATAGTGTTACTTAAATGACGAGCAACGCGGGATGTTGAAAACAACTCAGTCACGCGTAAACGCTAGAAAACATCGTGTTCTCGCCATGTTTTGTATCCTAAGAAGGAAATCAAGCTAAGTTCCTACAAAAGAGGCAAAAGAGAGAGGTAGAGAGAGGGAACTTTATAATTAATAAAAAATAAACGAAGTACCCATAAAATTGTAATCTGTAACAACAGCATAGGTATCATATGGAATAGTTAGAAAGGGGAATAATATTGCACATGATCGCATGAAAGTGTTACACATGGGTGCTCACTATAAATATCATGAGCCTCAAAGTAATTTCTTCAACAGAAGGTGAAAAACGTTTTCAAGGTACGAGTTTTTAAAGTACAAATGTGCGAGGAAGTAGTCACTTTGACGAAAATTAAATGTGTCTAAAATCGACAAAATAGTCAAATTGATGAAAATCGATGATTTGTGTTTCAGTGCACAAAAGGGCGTTGAATTAAGAAAGCTGTTGTGGTAACAGTGGATTTTTACTGCACGTTAAAAAAATTAAATTGCTGTTCTACGCGCCAAGACAATGATATTATCTTGCGGCATGCCGTAGATGGTGGCAGACTCTGTAAAAATACAAACACTCGGTGATTTTGCATGTCGCGCCCATTAAAATGTAGCCACTGTGATCGAGATTCGAACAAGTGACCTCGTGTTAAAAAGCACAACGCCGTAGCCGTTAAGAAAGCTAAGGTTAAGCCACTGCGGCGGGTTTGCCGCGAGTTTCGCAGAGCTTATCTCAAAAGTGGTGTAACTCAAAAAATTTGTGGATGTGCACTGAGAACTCACTGGCTTCACTTCGTATAGATTGCAATATGGGCCATAAAGTACATCGATAAAAAGCTCATTAAGGCAATTTTATAAGTTTTCCAATTACGCATTTTGAGCCCGGCCCTTCGAGCAATCGAGCTCAATCCATGGCATTTTTTAAAGTCCCGTTAACTTTGACAGTAAAGCTCAACCGCGATGTCATCAAAGTCGGCTGTAGTTTACATTGCTTTCGTGAAACTCCAGTCTCCTTTTTTTTTTCTTCTCAATTTGCGGTCAGCACGAGTTCTACGACCTGAAAAGAACCAATGGTTGAATTGATCAAGATGGTTTTAAGCAATATAAATAAAAAAGGGAAAATAAAGGACACGGAAATAAATAGCGAAGTGTCAGTAATGGTGAAGGCCAAACTTTGCTCTCGTTAGACCTAGCAGCTACGAGTGCTACAAGCTCGAAACAACCTTTTCCTTTTCGACAACGACATTGTGAATGAGTTCTGTTTTAGATTTAGTCTTCGCTGGCTTGCGTAAGAACTGCGCCGCAACACCTGACACCAATGCCCCTGAAAGCACCAACGAAACACACACACACACACACACACACACATATATATATATATATATATATATATATATGGGTCATTCCATGCCAAGTGTCCCAGAGGTGGCGCTCGCCCATCGCAGATTTTGCTGATAAAATTTGTGCCTTTTTCCTGTGCCACGTGAAGTATTGTGGCAAAACATTTTTGCTCGAAAAAAACTTTGACGATCATGGCGCCCCCTCGAAATTCGCTTGTATTTGTTAAACTGTGCCGAATAGAAAAATGTGTATAAAATCTATTTTTGTGTGTTGAGCTTCGAAACCACGCTTGCGCTATCTCAGAGGTTCTGTTTAGTTGTCATATTAATTAATTCCCAAATTCTTGTGTTTCACTACGAGCTGCGTATCTTCAAAAACTACAAAATTTTTCAAAATTTGTGATTTTTTCTTGAGCTATCTGGAGCTCTCCCTAACCAATCTCAATGATAGTATGATTTTCAAGAAAGTGTATTTTAATACAAAAATGTTTAGGGGCAAAATAGACTTCAAATCTTCGCGAAAAAAATTGTGAAATTAGAGAAAATGTGCGATTTGTCGCACGTTTGACCGTATTTTTCATACTGATGCGGTCCAAGTAAAAATCCTCGTCATGCGGCGTTTAATAGTAGACCACATCGCTAAGTAATGAAGAAAGTCTAATCAAATCATTTTTTGTTTTAAGGAAGAAAATAATTTTTGAATTTGGTCCTCCGAACGCGTCCTGCATTTCTTTTTGTTGGCGCTTCGCCGCAAAGCACGTGGTCGCCCTTGCAGCTGACACTCGTCACAGGCAGCGGCAAGATGCGAGATATATGTCAGTGTCTCGTGAGTGGTCGAAAGTCTTGTGGCGTTGATGTCAGGGCGACGAGTAATTGAATTGAATTGAAAAACGTTTATTAAAAAAGAAGAGGGGTTTGAGAAGCAGGTGGGTGGGGCCCCTAGTCCAGGGCTCCACTGGCCTCAGCAGCCCGCCGCGCCTGGTCCAGGAGAGCCACTTGGGCCTCCTTTTCCTCGCTGGCGAGCAGGGTCTCCCACTGCTCCGTCCTGAATTTTTGCGCCGGAATCTGAGGCGAGTTAATTTTGGGGGGCCTTAATTCACATTCCCACGTAATGTGAGAAAGGGTTGGCTGTCCTCCACACCACGGGCAAGCACCCGCGTATGCGGTTGGGTGAATGGCATGTTTTAAACGCAGATGCGGATATGTATTTGTCTGCAGGCGGCGCCACTCATGCGCTTCTTTAACACCTAGCTGAGAGTGGGGCGGGGAGTATCGCCGTCGTTGTCGACGCTGGTGTTCTAGGATATCCCGAGGAGTGTGGGGAGCCTGGAGAAGCAGACGGGTATCGGGACGAGGGACAGTCGCTCGGTGAGTAATAGCTCGAGCTGCACCGTCCGCTCTATCGTTACCCGTTTCTGCTATATGTCGAGTAATGAATTCGCGTTACGATGTGAGCTTGCTTGGCGGGCCCAATGGGAAGTATGGACGCCCGAGAGCAGCCTATGGCGTCGTTGACACAATGTGCTAGAGGGCCGTCTGCACAACACGTATACCCAGACAAACGAGTGTATACAATGTGCATTATTTCTTTCAGTATGTGTATGCTAGTACGTGTCCCAAAGCGGAACGCGTGCTGACAATGCGAAACGCGCAGGTGACGGTGGACAAAAAACGATGCGGTTTCCATCGCCATTACTATCGCACTACACGTTTCCGAAATGAAGTGTCCGTCTTCGTCATTCTTCAGATTATTACGTGCACAGTGTATTTAGAGAGACGCGATGTATTATTAAATGTCGCATCAAGGCGCCTTGTTCAGACACATGGGCTTTAATGCTATAGGTGCTCTACTCGGGGCTGCTTGTATACGGTAACAAAACAAAACAGAACAAAAATGGTACAGGCGGTGTTCATGTCAAGACAGCACTATGTGGGTTAATGTTGCGAAAAGAAAAAGCAACGCAGGCTCAGCATGCTTTTTCATTAAACGACTTAAGCTGTTGTTGAGAATGCTACAATACCTGCTTTTTACCTTAAATCTACAAGCAATTGGCAAAGCTATATGTCATTCAGTCATCTGAAGATTGCCGGAGAGCTTTAACGAAGCTTGGCTTCTCATTTCAAAGATAGAGGCGTGGGATTTAAGAATGCAATTAGCTACTTTTGCAATAAAGCAGAAGCACACGACCGCATCAACTGGTTCGTCAGCGGTCCCATTGTAAAAAAAAACAACAAAAAAAACTTAGGTACCCTAAGGATTACTTGAGCATTTTTGGCCTATTGGTTTAAAATGTACCGTCTAAATGCAGTTGAAGCCGTGCGAAAGAAAGATTCTTGAGAGCTTTATATGGTGCTAGCTAAGTGTTCTGAGAATGCCATGGACTGCCAAACGAACAATCATCTCAGTAATAAAAGAGATCAATGGGCGGCCACGATGGTACAGTGGCTATACGGTGCTCGGCTGCAGATCCAAAAGTCGCGGGTTCGATCCCGGCCGCGGCGGTCGCATTTCGGTCGAAATTCTCGGAGTGATCCACTATGGCGTGGCTCGTAATCATATCGTGGTTCTGGCACGTAAAAACTCAGATATTATGAAAGAGATCAATCCTTAACGTTCTTTCGAGGCCAAGGTAATAAAGCTAAAAACTGATAATTTCTTCCATTAGTCATCTCATGCGAGCTACCAGTTCAACAGGGTTAAAATTATTTCTAGCCAAATTGCAACGCAAGAGAAAACAAGCTGCCCATGCCCAAAATAGCGACTCAACGACTCTTAGCAACAATCACTACTACCTAAAATATAGACCTCCATCGCGCAATCAGTCTATGTGCTTTAGGTTTACCGAGCCCCCAAAGCAAAGCCGGAAACATTGCTTTTGTGCATGGTCAACATAGCCGGAGGACAGTCCTTGCATTATTGGCTAATAATACCGAGGAGGGCCAGGCGGGTCAAATGTCCCTGGTGGTACTGAAGAAAAAAAGGAGGAATCAGTTCTGAGAACTGAAGCTGCAACCGATTTGGCTCAATATCTTTCCAGCCATTTTCCTTCTTCCTTGAAGTGATTACGAAAAAAGATGCTCCGCATCATTTCACTGGCTGCAAGTCGTACGTCCGATATCGTTTGCACACCGATATCATGTAACGCAGACAGTTAGACTTCCCATTTTGCACTTGTTCTTTTGAACTCGTTGACAGTTTGCGTATAGTGCTGATGCGCGCATATCCCCCCCCCCTCCTTTCAACGCTTTCTTTTCCCTTCCTTAGCCACTTCTCTTCCTTGCATCTCAACCTGTCGATGTTTAAGGTGAAGACCATGTGCAGGAATCGCACATTGGACTGTTAGAGTTGCTGTATAGGCTCACTCTAGAGTAAAGAGCTTATACACTAACCTCACAGTAGCTTGAAGAGATGAAAATTCGTGAACACGGGGTGTGGCTGGAGCCGACGTTTCGACAAGTGGACTTGTCATGTTCAAGGCTCCAGCGGCTCAAGCGACACCCCGTGTTCACGAATTTTCATCTCTTCAAGCTTCCATTTCCCCCTGAACTTCTGCCTTTTTAACAGAGTTTAGCAAATCGTTCCTTGTGAATCGATCGCAGAAAAATATCATCTTAACGGGTATGTGCCACTGTGCTGCTGCTTGAGAACGAGTACAGAGAGAGAGAAAGAAAGGAAGAGAGAAACAAACAGAGAGACGGAAAGAAAGATATAAAGAAAGAGAAAGAGAAAAATTATTGCCAAAAAACAATTTTCACGAGGCGGGATCCGAACCCGCGTACCCTCGATCCGAAGGCGAGCGTCCCAACCACGCGGCTATCCAGGCACGCTAGCAAAGCATAGCATAGCCTAGTATAGTATAGTGTAACAAGGGGCTGGGAATGGGAAGTGAGCGCGAAGAGGAGACATGTGATGGTAAGGAGGAGGGAAAGGAGGAGGGGAGAAAGTAAAGTGTAGCACAGAAAGAATGAGAAAGAGAGAGAAGAATGCACAAAGAAAAAAGAAAGACAAAAAGAACATCAACGAAAGAGAGAGAAAAAAGTAGAGAAAGAGACGAGATAGAAAGAAAGAGGAAGCAAGCATCGCGTCGTCTAGCGACCAGATACCGCACCACCTCGTCAAGCCGCGCAGCCCCGCCCCAGTGGTCTAGTGGCTATGGTGCTCGACTGCTGAGCCGGAGGTCGCGAGATAGATTCCCGGCCGCGGCGGTTGCATTTTCGATGGAGGCGAAAATGTTTGAGGCCCGTGAACTTAGATTTAGGTGCACGTTAAAGAACCCCAGGTGGCCGAAATTTCCGGAGCCCTCCGTTACGGCGTCTTTCATAATGATATCGTGGTTTTGGGACGTTAAACCCCAGATATTAAAAAAAAGAAGAAAATTGGCCAAGCCTCGCATGCTCAGTAGCTAAGCCACGCCCACCGCTGGAGACATCGCGCGCAACCTCTTTCTATAGTGCGTAGCCTGGTTGCGTACTCCCGAGAAGGAAGCCGCGCATCTCGAAGCTAGACGTGTCGGTCGACGGGGAGTATGAGCGGCGACGGGTCCGTGCTTCGCTGTGCCAAGCTTCGCTCCACTTAGTGCAAACTGCCCGCAATTTTCTTTTTGGACCTGCAGTAACTTAGCGTTTGTCAAGTGTGCTTCCTCTCTGTATTCATTCGTCGCGTTACTAGCTACAATGAATCCTCATCAACTAGCCCAATTTTTCCATTCGCTTCAGTAACTCTAGGTTAGAAACGCTGCTGTGGTAAATTCTATCCTATGAACTTCACTCTATGCACCGAAACTGCATACGGAGTGTTTTTCTGAAGACTGTCAAAAGCTGTTAAAGATAGGGCTTCCGAGGAAAAAGAAAACGTCATCAGAAGTAAATTGTCAAGTGCGGCATACATCCACAATCAATCAATCAATCAATCAATCAATCAATCAATCAATCAATCAATCAATCAATCAATCAATCAATCAATCAATCAATCAATCAATCAATCAATCAATCAATCAATCAATCAATCAATCAATCAATTTTTATTGTATATTACACATGTGATGACCAGTTATACAGGTAGGAAGCCATAGCCCTTTCAAGGGTTGTGTGAAAACTACGCTAATTGGTAGTCAATAACTAAGAATGACTAGTTTACTTTGCAATTATTTACTTTACTTCATATTACAAATATCGAATCGCAGCCGGTGATAATTCAAGGCGAATCAATTAAAAAAGTCACAGTTTCGCCGCAAGGGCGAAGCAATGATGCGATAGCAAGAAATTAATGCTATACGAAGTGAGGCTCGCCAATGGATACTCTCAGTTTGAACAGCGTTCCTGTTGCAAAGGCGGCCGAAGCAGCGAAGGAAACTAGCGTGCTTCAACTGTCGAGCTGTGACACTTGATAGTTCGCGCTCATCTTCTGTTTGTTCGTTTAGCGGCGTCCCTTCAGCTCGAGTGACTTTCGTACGCTCGGTAACATGAGCGCGGACATCACGGTGAAAGCGTGAAACATTCCTCTTCCCTCACCGCGACAAAACCGCGCGAGCAGACAACGGAAGGGCAATGTTCTCGCTGCGCAAATATAAGAAGCGAGCGAGCTCGACGACGACTTTTAAATGCGCCCGTCGTGCTGCTAGCGCCATCTCGCTGGTAATGAAGAAACGCTTATTATCGCCTGCCGTCTCTGAGTCCGTCCAGCGGTAAAGGGTATGTGTATAACGCTCGCCGTTAGCTACGTGGGGGATCTGCGTTTCGTGGCGTAGTGGATAGCGCCACTCGCTGCGGAGCAAGAGGTCCCTGGTTCGATTCTGCGCTTCGGAAGCATTTTTCTGAATTATTTTTCTTTGGGGCTTTTATATATATATACATACTTATACATATACGGTGCATGACGGCGACGGGGACGGACATTTTCCAGCCGAGACTGTCCATATAATTGCTATCGCAATAAAGTATGAGGGTGGCGCGTATTTTGAGATATGCACCGTAAAACATTCGGTGAAAATGCACTGCTGTTCCAGTACTCTTGCCCCACCACAGTGGTGAAGTGGTTATGGCGGTCGACTGCTGACCCGAAGGTCGCGGGATCGAATCCCGGCCGCGGCGGCTGCATTTTCGATGGAGCCGAAAATGATTGAGGCCTGTGTGCATAGATTTAGGTGCACGTTAAAGAACCCCAGGTGGTCGAAATTTCCGGAGCCCTCCACTACGGCGTCCCTCATAATCATATCGTGGTTTTGGGACGTTAAACCCCAGGTATTATTATTAGTTACTTTTCTTACAAACGCCACTTTGTGCGTTGAAGCATTTCAGTAACTAGAGCGCCCACGTATTTCGAGGCATACTTTGGGAACGATAATAATCGCAGAGGTCTTAACCATGAGATTATGGAGTACGCCGTACGCTGAGGAAATCGGGATTAATTTTGGCCGCCTGAGGTTCTTTAACGTGCACCTTAATCAAAGTTCACGGGTATTATTGCATTTCTACCTCACTGAAATGCCGTCGCAGTGGCCGAGAATCGAACCCGCGACCTCGGGCTTACCGCACACTTCGGCAAATATCTCGATATTGACACCCGCCACGGTGGTCTAGTGGTTATGGTGCTCGACTGCTGACCCGAAGGTCGCGGGATCGAATCCCCGGCCGCGGCGGCCGCATTTTCGATGGAGGCGAAAATGCTTGACCCCGCGTACTCAGATTTAGGAGCACATTAAAGAACCTCAGGTGGTCGATATTTCCGGAGCCCTCCACTACGGCGTCCCTCATAATTATATCGTGGTTTTGGGACGTTAAACCCCAACAATTATTAAGTATTATCGCAAATTGGCGTCTCTCGAACATTCATTAAAAGTGGATGAGCCTTGCGAACTCGCCGGCTAAGATGCTTTAATTACCGTAAAGTAACTTATTAGGTAACGCGGGAGACGAATTGCAGCTCATGATTACTGAACTGGATACGGAAAGTAGAAGAGTAGGTCTGAAAATTAATATGCATAAAACTAAAGTAATGTGGAACAATCTTGGTAGAGAACAGCGCTTTGTGATAGGTGGCGAGACACTGGAAGTTGTAAAGGAGTACGTCTCCTTAGGACAGGTAGTAACCGCGGAGCCGAACCATGAGAGTGAAATAACTAGAAGAATAAGGATGGGTTGGGGCTCATTCGGCAAGCATTATCAAATCATGAATGGTAATCTACCACTATCCCTCAAGAGGAAGGTATATAACAGCTGCATCTTACCGGTACTTACCTACGGAGCAGAAACCTGGAGACTTACAAAGAGGGTTCAACTTAAATTGAGGACGACGCAGCGAGCGATGGAAAGGAAAATGATAGGTGTAACCTTAAGAGACAGGAAGAGAGCAGAGTGGGTCAGGGAACAAACGGGGGTTAATGACATCATAGTTGAAATCAAGAAGAAGAAATGGATATGGGCCGGGCACGTAGCACGTCGGCAGGATAACCGGTGGTCATTAATGGTAACTGACTGGATTCCAAGAGATGGCAAACGCGTGAGGGGGAGACAGAAAATTAGGTGGGTAGATGAGATTAAGAAGTTTGCAGGTATTACGTGGCAGCAGAAAGCACAGGACCGGGTTGATTGGCGGAACATGGGAGAGGCCTTTGCCCTGCAGTGGGCGGAGACAGGCTGATGATGATGATGAACTTATTAGGAAGTTAATTAGAAAATAATAATTAGTGAGTTATTAATAAGCGCCACTGTAACATCTGTGTACGTGCGTCGCACCTGAACGATTACTTCTGGAGAATTTTTCGTTTCTCCTCGCAAAGCCTACATTTAGGTATTTTTGGCAGTCTTGGGAAAAACATCCGATATCCGAGTACACAGTGGGTTCCGTACCTCGCTCCCAATGGAGTGACGCCGCGGAGGCACGGTGTTTGATCTATATATACGACCTCGATGATCGGCAGTAAAATGCGAGAGACAGCTGCGGCTACTGCCACTTAGTGGAAGCCGTCGCAATAGCGCTTTGTTTAAAGGGCTGTCTCATTTTGCTTTGGTGTTATTCCAGCGACGATATCAAATGTCTGTGTGTGCTCTTCTTGAGAAGTGAACTAACGCAAAAGCAGAATGAACCTAAGATCGGCCAACCTGATTTTTCTCTTGACATCACGTGAACGACAAAAGTGTCGTTTTGCGAGTGTTCGCTGCTCTAAAGGAGGAACAAAGGAAGAAAAAAAAATATAGTTTCGCTAAGATAGTCACGTTAGTCACGTTTGGATGCTCTTGGTAAGGAAATGATGTTTGAGAACAGAGCCAGAAACTAGAAACTCTCGAGAAACGGAAGGATCGTTCATGAGCCAACGGTGTATCCTAGCATTGTGAATGTCTGTTTGCATCCGGTATTTTCTGAAAGTTGTGTGTAAATCACAGTTAAACTCGTTCTAACGAAACCTGATTTTACGATTTTCCCGATCTAACGAAGAAATTCCCATTCCCTGGCAGGTACCCATAGGGTTCAATGCTGTCATCAACTCGAATTAGCGAAGCTATCATGGCACTAAACCCGATTTAACGAAGTTATCCCTGAAATAATTAAGCGAAAAATGAAGTGATAGCTTTCCTATTTTGACACAGATAGGTGTTTTTTTCGTGCATGTGCTGTAACGCAATCGCCTTAAAACATCTTTCCGCCCTAGTCACGAACCTAGTTTTATTTTGACGAGGCTGCACGTCGCGCGCATGCAAGGGGCAACGGACTTGACAGTCGGTGGCGCTTTTACGTGCCAAACGGCGCTAGTGGCGGTGGAGGTTTGTTGTCCCTGTAATAAATGCTCCCTCAGGAGCACGGTGGTTGCTTGCGTTATTTATTGATTTATGCGAGAGATGGAACTAGTTGTCTCTTTGCAACTTTCTCGCTCTGCCTTCTCGCAATTACACTGCATTCGTTTCCCCCATCTTTGCATATCGACAGCTTGTCATAGCTTCACGAGGCGGTCTACCTCATCTCTATCTCCCGGACATGGGAGGCTGCACGTCCAAGCTGCCCTCGCGGACTTTGCACACGCGCAGACGTGTGTTAGTGGAAAAAAAAAATGTCACGGTACCTTTCGGCTGTCGCTACGTTACAATTTTAGAATTCGGATGGCCGAAAAACCCATTTCTCGATTTTACGAACGTCCCGATTCAACGAAATAATTCGAGCGCGGCCGTCACTTCGTTAAATCGTGTTTCAACCGCACAACAATGATCCTGTCCAACCACTTCTCCCTTGGCCTTTTGGTACATATTCTGTCCTCTAATGGCGTCTTTCTACGACGTGCACTAGGTGATACACGAGTCTCGTCCACTGCGTCATTTAAAGGAACAAATTTATTCTTCTAAGAGGTTGCTACTGACCAGAGTGAGCTGAGTTGGTGGTTTCCGTGTTGCCGAGTCACGGCCGTACCCGTTGGCTCGGAGCAGCTCCGCCAGGTCTCCGTACGTCATGAACTCGAACACCATCCAGGGTATGGAACCGGATTCTGTGTGCGAAGGTGGGAAGCAGGCCACACTGTTCACCACAGTACTTCATTTCTTGGGAATATGCATTAAATAGGCGGTAGAGGCTATACGCATATATCCGATAATTAAGCGGTTTGCGAGACGAACTGTTGAACTAGAAACATATGCCCCTAACGTATTCACGTGTCAGGTTCGAATCCACCTCTCATAAACAGCCTTCGTTTGTAATTGGACTCGGTGTGCCAGTTTGTGTTGCTCTCGACTCGGTCAGGCCGATGAGACGCCTCGAGAGAATGTGCAGGCCACAAAATGCCCTTTCTGAACACAAACAAAAAATTATGCCGGTGGCCATAAAGAAGTTGAACTTACAGCCGTTTACACTTGTAACTATAGCTACGTTTGTCACTGTCACATGAGGCAAAGAGCAACGAACATTTACTCTAGAGTTGAGGCATAGCGTGCGGGGCAATCAAACTGATCGCGAGTCGTAGGGAGTGGGGCCGACATCAAGTACACCTTGTACTTGTGTCGTTTTTCACTTTCGACAACCCCGGCGACGTTCGGAAAGTAACGGCCACTTAATTCTAACTCCCTTGCGTCACGCGCCACATCGTATACGAGGCCAGGCTGTTCGCTTCCGGAGAAACCGTTGTCGTGCCTAATGGCTCCGCTTAAGCAGAAAGTTTAAGGGAGGCCACTTGGGAACAGGCGCAAAAGTGTCTTCATCGGATAAGAGACAAGCTATGTTATCCAATTACACGCGTCAGGGGATTTGATTAACGATCCTTCAGTGGTTTCCTTTCGCAGAGAAACGGGAAGTACGCGCAATTGCCGAATGTGAAGCGAACAAAAGCAATCAGTGTAGTTTGACGCGTTGCGCGCTGCTGAAAAAAGAAAAACGATGGATCGATTCTGTCACAGCGCGGGAAATTATAGGATGTGAAGCACTACATTCTTCCTGTAGCGCCGTAGAGTTTATCTCGGGGGGAGGATTATCACCGCTAGCACTCAATTCCGATCATGAAGCAGGATAAAGACGTTTAAACTTTAGGCGCCGGGAGTTTGTCAGCCGGCGCTCTGGCTCGATTTACGACTACGAACTTGAAACAACGGTGCTGTTACGAACGCTTCCTTCCCGGAGACACATTATTAGCGTGCGACTACTTTACGAGAAAACACGGTTTGGCTTTAATGCCGTTAAGAAGGGCCGTGTGTGCAGTTCCTTTCTGATCGTCCTTTCACTCACTGTCAAGCAAGTGTGTTCTCATCACATTAACGCTTCCATGAGCCAGATTTTACCTTCGATCTTTGTGGGGAACTTCATATCCCCAAAGGCGGATGATGAAAGGCTGATAAAGTCACATAGGCGCGGGCCATTCTTGCATTCCGAATGCCATTTTTACGCCGCTATGCTACATAACCCACGCGTTTCCTAATAACTCGTATTGCGCGAATAATGCAACTCTTCATCTCTTTGCTACTCGACCGGCTAATTTCAGGAGCTCATGTTTGTAAAAACAGCTAGCGTTACTATAATATATTCCCGTGTAGTGTTTGCGCTGTACATGGAGTGAGCGATCAAGTAGCGGCTAGTTACACATTCAGAAATTTAAGTATTTCTATTATCTAACTCTAAAAAAAAAACACTGCGACCAAAACTGCTTCCTGCGATGCGTGAACATTGAATTACATTGCCCCAAATGTTAGAAGAGACACGTTTTTTTTTTCAAGGGACACTAAAGAGCAAAACGATTTTCCTCATATTAGTAAAGTACTCTTTCACGATACCAAAAACACTACGCTTGCTGCGAGAAGACACTTAGTAAGCGAGAAAACGCGAAAAAACAAAATGTGGGTGGTGACGCCACCTTGAAGTTTCCGCACCATTTGCCGTGACGTTACATGTTTTGACAGCACCTACTAGGGACTACGTAGCTCCTAATCGGTAAAAACCAAGTACATTGTCTTCTGAGGGGGCGATAGACTTAACATACAAAGTTTGGAGTAATTTTGTTGAGCCAATGGTGCCAAAATACGATAAGTACACTTTGAAATCCGTGACGTCACACGGGGAGATTTCGGCGCGAAATTTAAAAATGAAACATTGAACTTCATTTTCTCCTGTATTATAAACCTACGATGGCGAAATTAACGACATTAGAGTTCTCAGAGCACAATTTATCGATCTAAACCGATTCATCGTTTCTCTTTAGTGTCCCTATAAATTTCATCAAAGCTTTAGAAGTGGTCATGTGCAATTAGAACGATATTTTCTTATCACTGCTATCTGCTACCGGCTGCTCAGGTAGAGAGTGTGATGAAACCACGATGCGCTTGTTTTTATTACTCTTAGGATACCTGCCAACTTTTACAGTTTTATCGCAAAATGCTTGGCTTTTAGAGCTTCATTATGGTTATCATACTGACAATAATCACTTTTATTGAGTTCAATATGCTTCTGGCTTACAGCAAGCTGAATTTTAAGAGAACACAAGTACAGTTGCTAACTCATTCTTTTCAGAGCCCGATTTTTCGGACCCACCCACGGCAGCGACACCAACTTATAGAACCGGTAAAATAACAGAAACCGATTATTGGGCAGTTACGTGTTGGACTTAATAACTTAATAAGCATTTCAGTTTGCCTCTTGCGCAGATTATTCTTCCCAACTTCGCCACAGAACGTGCAGAGAATCATTACTACAAAATCATCATCCCGAGTAGTCGTACAAACTTCAGTATATTACGCCACAGGTTGGCAACTTTTATGGCTTTGACGGTGTTACTTTTGCTGTACTAAAGTTAAGAGGACTATATTGGCAATGTCCACACGGCTCTTCTAGAGCGACTAGACGTTGTGTTTATTGATGACATTCATTTAATTCTGGCAGAATCGCAAATGATGTTGTGGCCGGCTGGCAAGTACCTCCCTTTTTCTTGGAGTGTGGTAAAAATGAGGCGAATCAGGGTAAAATGTTTCAGACAGGCTGACCGAGCTTGAGATGGGTGAAGCCATCTTGTCACAGGCCATCTTTGCGTAAGTAATATGCGTCCACGTATCGAAAAGTCGGCCATCCTTTCCTAGGCACTCTGCACTATTTTTATCACACCGTGTGTTTCCATCTGTGGACCCCAAATGACCCCAATATTGACTTTGGCCCCTTATGAAGGAGGTTCACACCAACAAGCTCACACTTTGCTGTGTAAGCCTCACGTTCTGTTTTTGGAGAAATTTTGATGCACAGAGCATTAATGAAGGACGTTTGATTGTAGCGCGATGACTACAGAATGGAGATCAATATTGAGAAGATATATTGCTTTTGCGCATGACAATGAAGTCATTTTTTTTCACTTTACCTCGAACCTTTAAATATAAGGTCTTCCAACTATTTTTCCATAAATAAGAAACAATCGCATAAATTATGCACTGTTTGAGCTGAAGCTTTTTAACGTCCCTTCGAGCGAGGTACGTATAATATATTTGAGCCGTCTTATCATGATCGCGCTTTACAGTGCGGCGTGCTTCATAGACGGCACCTAGACGCTGATGAGCACTTAATTATGAAAATCATACTAATTAACTTCCCAAGTGGCATAGTTGAACAGAATATATTTTTTATAAAGTAAATTAGATACCTTTGGTGGCCCATGGTGCTCGCGCCTCAGAACTGTTACCAGATTCCCCTGAACGCTATGCTAGCTGATACTATGGCTAATGCAGATATGGCTAATTTGAAGCGTTAAAACAAATTGAGCGGACAAAAAACCCCCACGTTTAGAGGAGACGCCGTCAGCGGCGCGCAGCCTCCGTTATCTCTGAGAGCCACAAACTTTGACAAGGCATTTTCTCCAGGCGCCGATACGCAAAGTCCTTATAGAAGCAAGTAGGAAGCGCGATGCGCTGATTGCAGGTCTGATGGAAGCTCGCGAAAGCTTCAGTGCTCTGAGGATGCACGCACTTTTTGCGATAACAAATATGGGTCGCAACGTGGTTATACAGGTCAGCGAGTAGCTTGCGATGAAGACCTTACTAGTGTCACCTGTTGGGACAATGTGAAAGAAATTTCAAGGAATACTGAGGAATGAGTATAAGTATTACGCTGAATAAGCAATCTAAATTAATTAGCTAAGAAGGTACATATAGGTGTATAATCGAGTTAGTGTCATTGCGCACTGCATCGAGCTCACCACGTTGGCCAAAGCAGCCCCGAATATAGAAGGATTTTAGTTTTTTAATTGCTCTTAAGGATTTATGCAAGGCTGAGATGAAGCACAATGCTTCTTAAGAGCAAAGAAAAACATAAGGCTACTTGCATACGCAACTCTGTTGTTTAACGCGAGCTTTAATTAGTGCACGATGTAGTCTTGTTTAAAGAGAGTCCTTAGATTTCCTTACAGGATCGCTGCTTATTTGTAGTCTTCTTCGCGAGGCAGTATTCCACATTTACACTGATATGTTTAAGGACGATAATATAGTGTTCCAACCTCTCTCTTTGGTAATCTATAGAACTAGGTCACTAGTTTTGCCTTCGTCTAAAAGAAAGAAGCAGAGACCGAAAGAAAGAAGTAACAAAAATTGAAGAGCAGCGAGCGCTGCTGAAGAATGAAGCGAGGGAGGCCGAAAATATTCCCTTCACCGCCCCCTCTCGCACTCTCTCCTGAAGTCAGATTTTAATCACGCTGAAGCCAGATTTCAATCTGCCGTCACCAGTTTCAAAACACCGCCGGAGTATCGTATAGCTTTATATTTTTTCCCCTGTTGTAACCGTAATCTTAGGCTGACCTCTTAATCCTAAAAAACAGTATTTTTTTTTAAAGACTCGAGGTCGCCTCCAAGATCTCTGCAGAAGAAGTCGTGGACGTAATTATCTTCTAATTTTCCTACCACTGCGCCAGAATAAGAGCTATCTCACCACGCCTGCGGAAGCGTGCGCGCAGCTGTTCACAGTATGCTGGGCACAGACTTCGTTACTCTTGTGGTCAGGCAGCGTCTTTGTTTCATTTTCTTTCCGGGTTGTGGCTTCCGTTGTTGCCCATACCAAGACCCTTTCTAGCGCTCGTTAGAGCTTCCGTTGGGAAACATGCCTGGGAGAGCCAGCCGCTCTAATTTTTCTAAGTCAATAGAAAAAAAGAAAGACTGAAAATAGCCGATCAAGTAAATAAGATACAAATACACAGATACAGACATCACGTGCAAATAGTGCAGCTGCCGGTGATTAGACTTGAAAATTGCATAACTGAGCCGGTAGTGAGGGAAGGGAGGACGAAGTAGCCAGTCGGTAAAAAGAAGGGTTCGTTAAGAATTAGTTCTACCGTGGAGAACACGAAGCAAGAGGTCAGCTTATTCTCGAAAAGCGTACCACGTATACACAAGACAAAACAAAGACCAACAACAACAAAAGCCCAACCGTTTCGCAAAGCACGAAACACACAAAGTAGGAAACTCCCGAATGCAGCCCAGCACTTCCCGCTCTGTACCATTCTCTCCTGCTTGTTCTTGCAGGTGCGTACACAATCCCACGCGTGCAAATGTAGACGCAAACTTCGTCTCTCGTGCTTCTTCATGCAAAAGTTTGCCTTGCGCCGGTCTTTCGGTCGTTTTCAGCGCGGCGACTTTCTCGAAGCCTTTGTTTCGCCCCCGCTCCCGTTTTATTTATTCATCGTACAAGGTAACTCTTGACGACACTATAGTCGCGACGACTGGCACATAGCGCGGCGCAGTGTGTAACGTATCTGTCGCGCATTCTAATTGGAAGGCCGTTAAATTCGCGCTATACTTCTGCACCCGAGTAATAGCGCCCGTGGTAGTCGCAGAGTCCTTTGTGAGCTTGTATATCTATAGCGTCGCTTTTGGCTCATATTTAGCTGGAAAGCATCGTGTCGCGCTCTTTGGCTCATTTCAAAAAGAAAGAAATGAACTACCTAAAAGATGAAGAGGAGGAGATGAACGCGTGTAAGTAGTAACTTACTCGCTCGTTACTTATTCTGAAACAGAAACTAAGGCCTTTGAGTGCAGGTAGCATTCAATTTTTCCTTTGTTGGAAGCCGCGCCTCTTAATGACCTGCTACACTCGCTGGAAATACGCTTGACTTGAACGCTTGTAATGTACAGCTGATGCAGTGAATACATCACTTTGCGCTTAGACGCGGAGATTGTCAATGCTACTACAGAAATATTTTCCGTTGAGACTGCTTGTGGAGCCCGTCATTACACAATGTCGCAGTTCTGTCGCCCTCTCATGAATTTCATGCTTTGCCATAGCACCGCTTACTCACCTGAATATTTCAGTATTTCATCGTCAGAGACATCACGTTTAATTCTTTCATAGTTTCCTCATTGACACACTTCCGGTACGCAGTAGAGGCGTCACTCATGGCGACAAAGGCCTTTCCCCATCTAGGATTCAGTGCGCACGGAGTAGCACAGAATCAGTGCCATACATAAACTAGAAGACAATGCAGCTCAGTGGGTTCCAATATAAGATAACAATGGAGTCAGTATGTGGAAGGACAGGCTGTTTGTTGCCACTGATGGAGCGATCTTTCCGTCAGAGTAGCTGTTGGAAACTATACAGCTTCATCACGCTGCAGGCAGCTACAAAGTGAAGCGCGAACTTCGGTCGACAGGAAGAAGAGAAAGAAAGGACGGAGCATTTCCTTCCTGGAGGTTGTAAAAACTTCGCTCACGATGCAAGAGCTGCTTTTTCTAAGTATTCTTCGCTTTTTGATGGAAAGTTCCTTTGAACTTGTCAACAGTCAACTCCGGCAGGCATTATACAGACTTTACTGTCGGCCGCCTTGCTAATATACGTAGAGGCGCGGCGTTGTAAACAAGGTCAGAGCGCGCCTTGACACTTGTGAAAACGCACGCGCACACACACACACACACACACACACACACACACACACACACACACACTGTATATATATATATATATATATATATATATATATATATATATATATATATATATATATATATATATATATATATATATATATATATATATATATATATATACTGACGCCCGGAGCGCTTTGTATGAGTCAGTGGTGCTACGTCTATAGTTGGGTAAACGTAACCGGAATACAGTTCTATATAAATGTACGTGTGAAAATGGCGACAGAGGTAAGGCTTTCGCACTGCATGCCCCTCCCGTGCACCTTGTAAAGCCCTTTGACAGAAGAGATGCAGTCGGAATTTTAGCGGATAATTGCGTGCACCTGCGCTTGCACATCGACTGTTCAGCCAGTCAGTCCTCTAAAAGAGGAGAAAAAAAGAATGGATAAATCTATTGCCTTTTTTTATTAGGGTGCTTTGCAGGAACCAGTGGCGCTATCAAAGAACGGCAGCATTACCGCCAAATCGCGTGCAAACTGCACGCCGAATTGGTGGCAAATTACGAGCCAGTTTTGCGCTCAAAGCACGATGCTGGCAGCGTACCTTTGAAGACGACGCCAAGAAGCTTGAGGATGTTTTCGTGCTTGAAGCTGGACATGATCTGGACCTCACGCTCGAAGTCTGACTGCGCCTCGTTGGACACGCTCTCCTTGAGAACTTTCACGGCCACGTCCTCCTCGCTGCCGTCAGGGTGTGTGTACACCGCTGCAAGAACCAAGGCTGGTTATACAGGCTGCGTGAGTGGCTGTGAGAAGGAAGGGGAACTTCTTTGTTAGACACAACCAAATGAATACAACAGACAGTTGGGCCAAGCAGAGCATAGGCAAGATTAATTGTTGTCTTTTAACTGTAGTGAAGCAATCATGATGTAAATTGAAGTGGACAAAAAAATCACCCTTCCCGTCGGTGCGCTCCAAACCCATAAACTTCGAATCACGCGTCCGATGCTCTACCATCTGAGCTATGAAGGAAGGCGCTTCATTCTGCACTTCATTGAGTGTTTCTGTACGTGTAATCACTTGGAGTTTTAGCCAGCGCCACTCGTAGTCATGGCGGCGAGCGTGGGACACTCTTTGCCAGAGGGCGTCACGTGGCACGTCATCTTTGCACGAGGCTGCAGCTGACCAATAAACCCTCGCATGCTAACCTCAGGCATCTTGTCTGCCGGGGCGAGGCCCACGCTGTGCAATTCATTTGGCTGTCAGAAGGTTATATAACTTTTGGGGTGACGATGTTGCGATGCTTCTTTTATGTGAGGGCGTGAAACTTGCAGCGATAGCGCCGTGCCGGACCACATAGCTTCGCTAGTCGCCCACCTTCACGGGCTCTCAATCTTTTTTATTATTGTGCGCTATTAGAAAAGGGTTGAGCTGGTTACCCACTGGTATGCACGTTGCCCACTGGTATTACGTTACACACTGGTATGTGTCACTGAATATAGCGCCACGCTTCTTGATGTCTGCATCGTTAGCTTATCTTGCAACCAGTGCTTAACGGGTATTTTCTCCCTTGATATAAGTAATAATCTCACGATTTTTGTGTGTGTCTGTGATGGAGGTGCCCTCGGAGAGCCGGTGACCTTGACGCGAAACGCGCCAATACGATAAAACCCCTCCACGGATGCGTGCGGAAGCAGCTCTGAGCGAGTGAAAAAAAAAAAAAAAGTATGCTCGCGCAGCCGACGCCTCCTCTCGCCTTTATTCTGCAGAGTAACAGGTGTTTTTGCGCAGAGAAGTTGCTGCGGCGGCGGCTGTTGCCAGCGGCGCTAGTCGGCAACGAGGAGGCGAGCGATATAGCGTGCGCGCTTTTGCGGTTCGCTGGGGTGGCCGCGCAATTACGACACTGCGGAAGAAGCGCGTGTTCCTTCGTCTGTGCGAGCACGATGCCGAAGACAAGGGGATCCCGAACTGAGGATGCCAGAGGCGGAAAAACGACGGGCGGATGGCGCATATGCATGCACAACACGAGAGAGGGATCGCATAGGGCGTTAAAAGGGTCCGCTTTAATGCCAAACTTTAGTACTGCCCACTGCGGCTCATCTGGGCTTTAAAAAAAACACAAAAAGACCGATAAGCCGAGTTATCTCGACATCAACTCTGTCTCGCTCAAAATTGTTTACTGTAATGCTGAAATGATAACACGGAACAGCGCCTATTAACCCGTTTGAACAATACGATAGATAATTAATTAGTGTTCCACAGTAGCTGAACTCGAAAAGATTAACTTTAAACGTTAGAAAACACTAAATATATTATTTTTAAGACCACTTAACAAACATTGTCACTTCGAACTCAGCCTGAACGGCCCTGAAGCGCGTTGCATCGTAAAACTCTCTGAGGGCTTCGTTCGAAGAAACAGTGTATTGGAATCCGCACGTTAATAAGCTCGCGATTGAATTAGGCAAAGCAGTAGCTGGCCTCTACAAGCTGGCAGAATTAATTCAGTTACACTAAAGACCGCGATGTCATTCACGCCTTTCATATTTTCGTAAGGGGTACTACAACCACCACCAACTATAGCAAAGTGCAGTGGGTGCAAAAGGTGTTAAGAACCTTTGAGAACCTTATTGGACAACCCTTTTACCCACTGGTCCCCTATTGATTAAGCATAACATGCTTAAACTGTCTATGTTATACAAGCGGTCCCTTTAGATGCACCAATATAAACTTCCAAACGATACAAAACATTCCCTACATGACTAGAGCATACGTTACGGACTAATAGCAGTGCCACGTACGCGCACAAACAACGGTACGTCTAGTCTTGACTACCGCGTACCAGCACTTTACAACCTTTTAAAAACTCACGTTAATTTCAATTCACCACTCAGACAGTTTAAATCAAAAGTACGTGATTACCGCATTAAACAATGATTTTTTTTTTACCTTCGCATGACTGTTCCGCTTGACTTTTGCATCACTTGTTAACTTCATCAGCCTTTGTAAAATTTCAATGTAATACTTTTTCATAGTCTTTATGAAAGACTGTTTCATGCTTTTTCTTTCCTGATGTGTTTATGAATTTCTGAGATAGTTTCCATCACGTATGCTGTACCTGTTCCCAAGCAAGTTCATTTCTTTTTCATAAAGACTGTATTTGTTTACCATTGTTAAGATTTTGTGAAATCCCTTGCTATTGCTCTCTATAGGCCCCCAGGTCCGGTCAGCCTCGGGTACCTCCAACTTTTGTGTTGGAAATAAAGTGGATTCTGATGCCCCCCCCCCCCCCCTAAAAAAAAGTCTAAATTTTTTTTCAGATTTTTTGTTCATTATGAAATGCGTACCAATCTGCACAGCGAGAAGTTGTGTTGTAATGCGGGTTGAACGTAGAGTGCGTTTGCTCAAGCCATACAACAGGAGAAGAATGCAGAGTGCTTACGAAGGATTCGGATGCATCCCATCACTAAGAAAATTAACGAAGAGAATTGTGAATAAAGAGTGCGCACGTTGTTTTCGAGACATATATTTAAAAAAAACTCACAGGGTCCGTTATGCATTTGTCTAAGACGACTCGAAGGCGAAAGCCATGTTCTTCTTTTTCTTCCCGCTCGATGTACTGATACTCCCTCGCTCTTCACTGAAAGCTTTCTGCACTTAACGTGGTATTGCACTGCCTCCAGGATCGGGGGCATTGCAAGCTATCTGCACCTCACGTGGATTTGCACGGCCTCCGTGATCTGCCCACCTTTGACCAAGCAACAGTGTCATGTGATGACGTCATCACGTGATGACACTTTATGTAACGTCGTGATTACGTCATATTTGGCACTATATGACGTCATCACGTGAGAATTTTTTGCATCACTCGTGTTGACGCCGACGCTACGGGACGCCGCCGATGGTCGATTTTCGCGTTTGATGAGGAATCTAAGGCTTTCGCCTTAAAACTAGCGAACACGAGACGGGCCGGTGTCACTTAATTAATGAGGTGCTTTCTGCTGTTCTGATGCCTGAGTAACATTTGTGACTAATGTCTGCGCATATCGCAGAACTTTCGCAGAAAATGTTGACGAGCCATGTGATAGTGTTTTGAGGTCATTCGTTTTCGTATTTCTTCGTTATATAAGTTCTATAAATGCTAAACAGGCGGTTTTACATGCATTTCTTTTCCAAACCAACTCGGCAGTGTTTCGAACCATAGAATAAAGTGCATTTTGAACAGTATTTCGAAGTAAGGTCTCGAGTGGCACGAGAGCTTTGTTTGGAATAACAAACAAAATGCAGCTTCTCCGCATGCCAACAGCCATGCGATGGAGGTTTGAGATCGTCCGTTCTCATCAGCTGGTGGGTAAGCAGCAGTAGAATATTTATTACAAAGTCCCACCACACGAACTTAATCTCTCTGTACAGACTGCTTGTAATTTAACCTAGTGAGGAATTGCGGCTGGAGAAGTGTCCGGGCGCAAGTTTATAAATAAGCCTGTGGAAACAAATGGCTACAGGACTACTCTCTCTTCCAATATGGCTGCCAGGCGGCTTGAATCGCTCCCGTATGCCGCCGCAAAAAGAGTCACCCGAGAAGTTTCCCGCAAGGAGGGTATATACTTATCTTGGGGCTGCGGAGACAACTTGTGCGCTTGGCTGGCCGCTACTTCGCTAGCCCCTTCCATCGTTCGTACCCCCACATTCTTGCTCGCCGCATAATTTCGTTTTCCCTGCAGAAATAGCCCAGCCGTCCGCATTGAATGAGACCACGAGTGTCCACGACAGGAACGTCTCCTCCTAACTCTTTGCGATGCTCGAACAACCGCGATGCAGGACGGCATAACTCGACGCACACTCAGAGAAACACGAGAGCGCGTCTTTAGCGCAGCAGTTCCGAGACAGATGTGCGGAGCTACTTATAGAAAGAAACGAATGGCGGGGTTGCTCGCTGTTTGCTTACCTATCTTACTCTCACGGTCCTGTATCGTTGCGGAGAATAGTAGTTACAGTAAAATGACAACAGAATGAATTTGTATAGTTTCAAAATATTGCTTCTAATTAAAAAGGTTCGCGTAAGTGTTTGTTATTACTGATAAACAAACGTCTGCTGGAAGGTGGCTACAGCTGAGCGATACGCTGCGAGTAATTGACTACAAAACGACTTCGGGTTACATGGCTCGGTTTCAACTTCGTATTGGTTGCGTAAGTTGTGAGCGACTCGATAACTGGAAGAGCGAAAAGCCACACGGGTCGAGGAATGCTCACGACGAGGGGGCAACTAATATTCTAGTGCACCTGGAATGTCACTTTTGCACCACGGGAAACCGAGCGAGTGGGAAACTGACGCGTGTCACGAAAGTATTCGATTGTAATGCCTCTTATTGCTCTGCATTCGAACTTTTTACATGTGTAGAGCATGATTTCTGTGCTTGCTTAACATAGTTGCGAAAGGGCCACATGATGTCATATGATATGCTCGAAAAACATTTTTGTATGAGAGATTAAAGTGCATTAGCTTAACCTTTCGCGCGAATGGCTGGTTCAATATGAACACGTGAGTGTGTGCTGGCAGTTGTGTTGGTGCTCTCGTGCTGTCAGCGTTCCGATGCGTGTTTAATTACTAACAGCGGAGCTGTTTAAGGCGGCCGTAAAAAAATTTTGTGTCCGCAGAAAACCACAGGTGGGTATGCGCCACAGGAATTGGGCGAGCACCACTACCGACCGAGTACAGCGGGTGCGAGCGTTAAACGAAAACTCTGCTCGGCGAAGTGGGGCGCGTGAAACACGTGAAACAGAGAGAGAGAGAGAGAGAGAGAGAGAAAGAAAGAGACAAACAGAGAGAAATAAAGGGATTGAAGACATAAAAAGATAGAAAGACAGAGAAAGACATAGAAAGAGCGAGAAAGAGGTAGAAGGAAACTGACACAAAAATGAGATAGAAAAAACAGAGAGAAACAAAGAAATAGAAAGAGAGAAATAGAAAGAAAAGAAAGAGGAACAAGGAAGGCCCGCTCCTGCTTTAGGCTTGGCATTACTAGTGTGAAGCTGCCATCATTTTCTCTTCGACTTGTACTGGATCCAGTCAAGGCGCTCGTACGACTGCACGATGTGAATTGCAGCGTGTCCACTTTTATCTTGCACAATCCCTAAGACAAGTCTACCTGTTGTTTCTTTTGCCGAGTGATATTGGTGTCACACGGCGCACTACTGATCGCGATTAAGCCCGGTCTGGACCACATTTCTCGACAGAGATTGGCGCCCTTCTGCAGCTTGCGTTAAGGAGGCAATCACGAGCAAGGAATTCGATGCGGATCAGGCACGATCACGATCAAAAGTGACACCGATATAACACAGTAGAGAAAGTGGCTTTACAGAGGAGCGATGGAAGTGGCGTACCCTTGTGGACCTTCCCGAAGCACCCTTCGCCGATCTCCTCTATGAAGCGGATGCAGTCGGCGGATATCTCGACGTCGTGCAGCACTTTTCGCAGCGGCGTCTCCGGGGCCGACGAATAGTAGGTAGGGTTGGTCACGTACTGCTGCATGCATTTGTGCAGGGACCCGGCAGCCGCGCGCCGGGCTTCCCGCCGCCGCCGGTGTCGTCGCACAAGCACCGCCACCACGAGGCCCGCCAGCGCCAGGGTGCCCAGCACGGCAAGAAGTCCCGTCAACAACGGAGCGGTGCCCCCGCTTCGGCCTGTGGTATCCGGAAGCAAGGCGCCGGCCGAACCGGCTCCGCCCGCTGGCTGTGGCTCCTGCGATTCCAGGCCACTGAATGGAAAACTCTCCCTCGTTCGCGTTCAGGTACATTCGCCATGCTTGGAGGCCTAGCTGAATTATGCGGGTGTGTCGCCTGATCCGCACTGATTTATGACCGTACGTTACAGCTATCCATTTCATCCTACTTTCTAGAAATTTCGCCCTTCTTCATTGACTCCGACGTAGACGAGCCGACGAACCACCATTATCGTCACTGAATGACATTCTCCCCACGAATAATAAGAAAGTAATGGAAAACGATACTGATTGTTGCAGAATATGGTCGCTCGGGCGTCCAGATAGGGTAGCAAAATTTATCCTCTGGCTGTCGCTGTCGTCATGGTCACCATCGTCAGACCACCCCCGCCCCTTTTGTCTTTCCTATAATACTCTGATGGGTGCGCAATGGGCACGCAGGCATGACATGCAAGCGGTATGTTCGGCACGCTGTATCGTCGTGATCACACCAACACCTAGGACCATTTCAGCAGAAGAAAACAAAGGTACACTCATGCAGGCACGCGAGCATATATGTGGCGTTCTTTTTTTCTAAAATAGCCAAATCCAGAAACCGAAGATGGGCTAAATTTCACGGGAGCGTAAAGCGCGCCTAAGTATCTTTCCCTCTTAAAACAATTGTAATAAAAATGTCGCAATGCCTCATTGTAGCATGAACTCAGAAATGCAGTTTCGAATAAAAAATGAGCCAAATCCTACATCTGTTTGAATCGAACTGAGCCAGATCCATTAAACCAGTGCTGCGCCAACAGTCCTGACCAAAACAACCAACATGGTCGCATCCGATCGGTTTAATTTGTGTCCTAGTTGCTTTCCTATCGTGCTTTCGTTCCCCGATTAGTTTTTGTGGGCGAGTTGGCAGTTACTGAAGGACATGATGTTGTACGGTAAAACTCGAATATAAAGAGTAAAATGCCGGCTTTACTACTTCTTTCTGCCTTTTAGTGTTTCTTTTCGAGTTTTCCGCTGCAGTATCACGCCCTTCTTTCGCTCCAAGACGGTATATTTGAAACAGAAGACAACTGAAATGAAGATATGGGGCACCGATCTATTCATTGAAGAAGAAGAAGTGATCAGAAACGACGCGGCATAAAACGAGCTAGGAAGAAGAGCTGAAGCATTTTCTGAAGGCCACGAAGGTGCCAAGAACGAGAAAAACGCTGCCGACAGTCCAGAATGGTGCGCCTTTTGCCTGGAAGGACCACTCGCTCTACAAGCCTAGTCATCGCCACTACGTCCATGCAACAAAGAATGGCACCGACGGAAGCACAAGGATGGTGTTAATCTTGTCACAAAATATTGCTATTTCGTTAATTCGCTGCGGTTTAGACTTCTCTTACGAGGTTATTCAAGCCAAAATGTAGTGTTTCAATCTATAGGAGTGAAATCCAAATTTTACTCCTAAACACCGACGATAGTGGGCTATATAGATTTTAGCTGCAATGTAGATTTGAGGTATATTGGTGACATGAGCACACTGGCAAAAAATTTTTGGAGCAGGCCCGATCATATTGTCAGTAGCAAAAACTGCGTTTTTCTCAGTTTCAGATAACGTGGACTTGGCTGTTTTAGAAAAAAACAACAACAAAACGCTACATATATATCAGACAGTTTAAAGATGGGAATCGGGAACCGATAACTGTGTTGGGCCCAGCTGCAACGAAATAAAACTTCGTGCACATTGCAGCATCGGAACATACCCGTAGTATTAGGTAGGCTTATAGCTTCTACGTTTCCAACAGATTCGCGTAAAGCAGTAATTTCCTTCTTTGCACCTGCTCGGTGACTGACGCACCTTTGCGATGGGAGTGAAGTTCCGGTTCATGCCGGCTATTTGGTGATGCGTGAAGGAGCCTGCAGCGTGGGGCTGCCGGGGGCCGCTCTGGGGGTATCCGTTGCCTTGCGCTGAAAAGGAGGACAGCATGAGGAACGAATGCGCACTGCTTTCCGAAAAGGGCGAACACTACCTCCGTGTTCTTACAGGTGCACGCTAACTCGCTCTGAATTATTTTGCACTAATTGCTACCATGGATGATCAAGCACTGAACCAGATGCAATGGTCCTTCATATGAGGGCCTTTGTTGCTGTTTTACGAGTCCTTTGGTCACGCGCTTCTGATGTGTGTGCGTGTGGCCTCATTCTGCAGTTTGTGCCTGGGGATGTACGGTATCGCAACTTAAACTAGTTGGATTGGTCGAGTTGAACACCAGGATATCATTTGGAAAAGCAGGCTGAATTTGCTTGCTTGCGCTGACATCTCCAGCTTTTCTTTAACTCAGTGATTACGTGAATACATTAAACCTTTGGGTATTTAATGTTCGGAGTGGTATACCTCAATGAGCGCTGTTTAAACATGGACATTACCTACTGATTAACGTTTCCGATGCTTAAAAAAAAGCGAACATTTGCAGATTTCATTTTCTGGTGTTATGAAACCGCTTGGAAGACCAACTCTGTCCCTCTGCGAACTTTTCGCGGCCAATAGGGAAGAAAGTGTCTTGCTTGGTGCAATGCCGGTTTCCACAAACACTGTTGCAGATGCAGTATTACCATACATTGGCGAGTGATACAGTGCATGCATATTTGTCACCTGTTGACATTTCAAGAACGCTGACACCCGGCTCACGTCTCGGCTCATTGCGTAGTCTTGATCAGCATGGCGAGAAGCACCAGTGTCGTACGGGCCACAGTGGGCCCATATTCACAGAAGAACGCTTACACTGGAACTGTTCAACCGTAATTTTGACCGCATAATTAGTGAAGACGGCCGGCAAATGGTAAACGAAACCTAAGAACAAAATGACCGCCGCGGTGGTCTAGTGGTTATGGTGCTCGACTGCTGACTGCTGGTCGCGGGATCGAATCCCTGCCGCGGCGGCCGCATTTTCGATGGAGGCGAAAATGCTTGAGGCCCGTGTACTTAGATTTAAGTGCACGTTAAAGAACCCCAGGTGGTCGAAATTTCTGGAGCCCTCCACTGCGACGTCCCTCGTAATCATGTCGTGGTTTTGGGACGTTAAACCCCAACAATTATTATTATTATAGAGAAAGAAATGCTCAGCGAGTTCGGTCCTTGATTCTTGGCTAGCCCCGAGGCCCTACAGAGGACAGGTTTTCACGGTTTTTTTCCTTTTGATGTTAATTTAACAGTGGGTTAGAGTGCCACCGACTGCGGAAACTAGCGCAGTGTTGTATTGCACCATGGGATGTTGTACGCCATCTCGGGCGGCGGTGCTCACATAGGCGTGCGTGCGCTACCTACCGACGGGCGCCTTGCTGCAGGGCTCGTGGGGCCGCTTGGGCTTGAGGTCGCTGGTGCAGAGGCAGACGAAGGTGCCGTTCACGTTGTGGCATCCGGCCTCGAGGCCGCATAACGTGGAGTTGTGCGCGCATAGGTCCAGCTCTGCACGTGGTGAAGAGAACCGAGAGAGGGCAACATAGCGTGAGGTCAAAGCGTGAGGTCGTTGGTCATTCACCGCGTACAAAAGAAAACGCTTGTTTTACCACTGTCTTTTGGTTCGAAATATCCTTCAGCGGCAGCGTTTTTCTAGTAACAGCAACACAAACAAAAGCACGAGCAACTTCCGTACGAACAGTCCAACCACAGTAACAGCAACAGTTACGGCAGTCGATAGGAGAAACCGCATGCCCAAAGGGCGTTGGCTTTCCAAAGTTAACAAAATTACACAACTTCGCTGTCTTCCTTTGCAAGCGAACGCAGCGCGAGCAGTGAAGAGGCTGCAACGCGTCGTCGGCTCGTAATGTTTTCGCGCAAAATACTGCCTGCTGAAAAAGACTTTCAGACTAATCTTATACTGATGGTAAGATTATCCACATCCCTTCAAATGTGGTGAATCGGAACTTGCTTCATCGGAACGCAAACCTGGAGGTGTTAATGCCAAGCATCCCCCCCTACCCACGGCAAGCCTGGGTGACCGAGACTTATGTATACATAAAAATGGTTGTGGCGTCACCTACATAAGCCGATACTGCCGTTAAAACTACAATTTTTTTGAATAATCTCCTTAAGCATCGCCAATTTGAAATACTTCGACCTGTCTATCCTTTCATGCAACGTAACAGCTAAACGCGCATAGGACTTCTACGGCCGTGTTTTCTAGATTTCTTTCGCATGCCTTTACTGTTGTCCTTTGTTACGAGTTCCCCGAAACCACACATTCGCTTTCGCTAGCATTGGTCACTCGGCGGGAAGGAATAAATGAATGTCCTAAAGAAAAGAGCTCATAGAAAGTATAGGCCCCCTGTCATCTGTAAGAAGCGTTGTACCTTGCAAGCCGGTCATGATCGTTTGCCGACAACGGGTACCGGCCACGCTTCCCATATACAGGGCGCCCCCGCTAAATCTAGCCATAGATTAAAAATATGCCGACGTATATTAAGATGACGCGACCAAATGCATATTACTGACTATTGCATGGAGTAAGTCACACAATTTCTCGCGTTCTTTTTAATTGCTTAATTAGGAAGGATTAATTAACTAACTTCTAAAGCAACAAAACTGGAAAACAATTTCAATTAGGAAGTTGTAGATCGGTTTGCGAAACATCCGATTAGACAGTTTCTAACATTCTATCTATTAAGAATTCGTGTTTTTCTGCTTCCTGCAGATGCCTGCGAACCAAAAAAAAAAAAAAAATACCACGTGACATATTCGCTTGCGCGCCGTAATTACAGTACTCCCTAACGTTGCGCGTATACAAACGATATGCTTCCCTCGCGGCAGTTCATGACAGTAATAAGCAGACGCAGCGGTTATCACTTGTGCTGGCGCAAGCAACAAATTCGTCATGCGGAACGAGGGAGCACTGAAATTACGACGCGCAAGCGAGTGTGTCACGTGGAATTTTTTTGTAGTTCGCGGGCATCTGCAGGAAGCAGAAAAACACGAATTCTTAATAGACAGAATGTTAGAAACTGTCTAATCGGACGTTTTGCAAACCGATATACAGCTTTCTAATTGGAATTTTCTGCCCAGCTTCGTTGCATTAGAAGTTAGTTAATTATTTTTGCCCAAATAAGCAATTAAACAGAACACAAAAAATACTGCGACTTACTTCATGCAATAGTCAGCAACATGCATTCGGTCGCGTCGTCATGAAGTGCGTCGACATAGTTTGAAACTCTGGCTAGTGTTAGCTGGGGCACCTTGTATAATAATCCATCCCACACTTCAGGCGCGTATATGCCAGTGTATAAAGCTCTGAGTTACACACAAATATTTGCTTTGAGATTTTAACTTTTAGAGCACCAGAAAACGATTACAACGGAAAACCAGTAAGCGCCTAACTGAGGCACCGTGTTCCACATGGATAGGAAGAACGAAGGCCGAGCACCAGACATGGTTGCTTGCAGCTGTGCTGAGCAAGGCCGTGGCTCAAGAGAGATCGCTCGAAGCATTAGACTTGAGCATTTTGCTGCGGCTCAAGTGCGCGGCATTAAGGGTCTCGCATCGGCAATCACCCACGGCCTATGTCTGACATCGTACATTCGACCGCATCACCGACACGATCTGTGCAAGTTTTATTAGGGTGTGCAAGCACCCATCGAGAAGCCCTTACGACCTGCTTCCTGTTTTTGTTTCCTTTCACAGACTTGCACGTCACTCTTTCGACACCGCATGTTCATTTGCCGATACCACCACCGACAGATAAGGTTTGGAAGACCACGTGTGTTGTAAGCGGCGCACTGCTTCGTTTGTGTACGCTTGTCACTTGCGAGACAGACTTTTCTGTGGAAAAGCTTAAGGCCTCTCCCCAAGTGTGCAAAAGGAAAGCACAGTGCTCTAATTAAATCATTCGGCTTTCTCGCATCGGGCCTTGCTGACGCGATGACATCGCGTTGATATTGAACAAGAGCCAAACCACGCAAGGCGGCGAGCGTGCCACGGACAGGGTGCTTGGGCGGGAATAAAAGACACATACCCGTTAGAACAAGAACAACAGTGCGTGCCAGTCTTACGCCACGAAGCTTGAGTGCACGCACACGTCCCGAGATGCGACGTGATGGCATTCTGCGCCGCTAAAGAAACAGAACTAAGCTATTGCGCGCGCAGTGAGACCTCGATATAGAGTGGCTGCACCGACAAACAGTCGGGGCGATAAGCAAACAAACTTAATGAACGGAAGAGGACAAATAAGCCGGCAGTGGGTGACAGATGCCTGCACGGTGTGGGAGAAGGGGCCGTCGCTGTTCGCACGGGGCGTCAGTCTCAGTAGCCGTTCATTGAGACATGACCTAGTACGCCCGCCTTGACCACTCACGGATCGATAGACTGATCGAGTGCCTGCCAGGGAGGCTACCTACTGTAGGTGCTGCCGACGCTTTGAGACAGCGCGCTGTCGGCGGTTGCGGGAAGATAAATAGCCCGCGGCGTTGGCAGTGAGAACCACGTGATACGGATCGTTGCGAGTTATAGGCGAGACGCGCGCACGCTTAGACGCTCGCGCCACAGTTGTTCCGGCTGCTTGCATCGAGTGAAATCCATGAATGGAAAACGAAATGACATTGAGCCTATTTATTAGAGAAATAACATGCGCAGGAGCAGGGACAACCGAAAACATAAGCGCAGCGCTTTTGTGCCTGTCTTTCCATATCTGTATTTTTCTTTTTTATTTTTGTACCGGTTCCTGTGTATGATGTTCATCTATACCACCACGTATATACTCCCGAGTCCCAAATGGCCTACCTTGCCACCCTGATTCACTGTACTTATTAAGACGACGTTATGTGCACTCATAAGTATAGTATATATGGCCGGCATGACCGTATGTTGCCACCCCAAAGAACAGTCTGGACGCGCGCTGTCATTCAACGGAAAAGCATAGCACCGCGTCGGGTACGACTCTCGTGGCGTAGCCCGTTGTATTAATGACGCTTTGAGGACGCGTTCAAGATGTGTAAAAGCTTCACAGTGGTTTTGATGCCATCAGGTGTTGCTACTGGGCGTATTTCTCCAGATGTCCCTCTATTCTGTTCATTTCAGACAGCTCCAGTGTTCAGTGATTATACGCAAAACATTTGGAAGGGTTGTACACTCACTTGTCGTAATGGGTCTGACACTTGGAGATATCAAGCGATTCTAAGCCAGAGAGAGAGAGAAACGAAATGAACTGTAACTCTGTTCTCCGCGTTTCTTGTGCGGCGCATCCCTACAACGCGCGTTTCGACTGATTCCTTTAAATTCCGTTTTTCTGTCAAGTTCTTAGCGAACGCTGAGTCACTGATCCTTAGCATTCCCAGCCTTTATTGTCAACACTTTTGTAAACAGGGCCGTCTTGCAAATCAGCGTAGTGCTCCGCTTCCACCTATTTTCGCTATAGTGAGCATTCCGTGTTTGCGCAGATCCGCGCATCGAGCCTTCAGCTGCTTGAGGAAGTAGTGTTGGTTTCCAAACCGTGATGCGCACTCTTTGATTCTTCGATTATGAATGAGACAAATCGTCCCGAAATATGACCTCCTTCAGTGCTGCCCACTCGTTTTAGTTGGAGTAAAATAAAAATTGGCTGACCTGAACCTCGCGTAGAAATTCGAAGCCAGCAACTCCCGAGTGGCAGGCAAAGATATTTTCGCTTTTCCTGTGGTGAAATAAGAGCTACGCTATGGAGACAGATAATTAGAAAGATAAACTTGGGCAAGTAAAGCACGTTTCCTTGACAACGCTTATCAGTATAATAAAAAAAAAAACAGGAGAAATCGTCAAATTACGAACGACGAAATCAGTTCCTCTTAATCCAAACTATCGCAGGTAAAGCACGTTTTCTGGACAAAGGTTTAATGTATTGCTAATTTTGATTTATACCTTGAACACCTGATTGCGTCGATCGTAATCTAAGGAGTTACCCTGTTTCTTTAAGTGCTCAGGTTAATAGAGTCACCTGTATATACTCTCAATAAGCAAATGAGTCAACGGTTACATACACGAGAAAATTAGTATAATGCTATGGTATCGAAAGTTGCAGCACCACCAGCTGTATCTCTTTGGTCAAATGCCTAATGAAGTATAAGGTAATGGAATGCAGTAACGAACAGTAATAAGCTTACACGTTAAATAAGTCACACTCTAAGAAAAGATTGCCTGTCACTTTTTGCCGAGTCCTGACTTGCCACATATATAACTCCCTTTAAAGATTACACGTTAACTCTCTCTTGGCGGTCATTTTACTCTCTTAAAGGAGCAGTGGGAAGAGCTGTTCTGCAAAGGTGTGTTAGCGTGTTTCTTTAAGGAGCGTTATATATGTGGCAGGTCAGGACTCACCAGAAAGTGTTAATATTTTAAATGCGTAACCATTTCTATGCTGCCTCAACTCATCGAGAAAGCTGTCTGTCTCTATGTCACGTCGGACGATCATCGCCATAAAGAATAAATAAAACACGATAACTTTTCTTCGCGGGGCTGGGTTTTAACCCGGGCTCCCACGCTCCGAAGGCTAACGTCTTGACCACTAGGCTACACAGCCACGCTTGCAGAATGGCAATATATCTGGACGCATATGAATGCGTTGTCCCCGCGGTGCAAAGCATATGTAAATAGAGAACACCTTATATGAAGGCTTCGTTGAATTTCGTGATATGGTAGAATGAAATCCCTTACAACATGTAAAGCCCATATGGAGGATTGAACACGTCAGCAAAATTTAGGCTTTGTGAAAATTTAACGCAAGACTCGCGTTTTGGGTAGGTGAACTTTCTGAGGAGGCCGTTCCAGACGCTGACGAACGCTGGAAAGAAGATGAAAGACACCATGCCGATGCCGCCCGAAAACAGCGTTCTTGGGACTCTACGCTTAAGCATCATTTAGACAACTCCCAAAAGAGTTTCTACGTGGAATTGTTTGTTTCTTAGAGTGCACAGCAAAGCGAAAGCGCGGTAGGGCATGCCTTCACAAACGTGTGAACGAACAGGCGTCAAAACTTCAAGGTCATTGGTACGGGCGCCGGCGCGCAAACAACGAAGTCGGCTTTGTGAAAGATAACCTTTTCCAAATATTATATCGGCCATGTTTGGTTTCGCGTGCGTTCAAAGAGGCTTTGAGAGAAAAATCTAATTGAACTTGGCTGTAGGTCAAGGCGAGGATTGGTGGACACGTACCCCTTCTACAAAAGAAGCGGCGCGAAATTAAGTTTTCGCCTCGAGACCCTGTGGGGTACGTGCTTTCAGTATAGATCAAAAGCGTGTGCTTGGAACGTGGGGAGAATTAAAAATGAAAAAAAAAGTTGCTCTCGTCCACTTCGACGACTACTGGTCCGAGGGCTTCTTGCCATGAGATATTTAGTTGCAGTAGCTAAAAAAAAATACTCGAGACCTGCGCTACAAAATGTTATCAAGAAATCAAACGCAAAACATGTCCGCATCGGCGTCGGTAATACGAGATGTCGTTCTTTTACTCTTTGACAGCATTTTTAATAATAATCCCTGGCATGTAACACTGTTCTGCTTTCTTGCTCTATGTTACTCTCAAGGCGGACAATATTTGAACTAGAAAGCAAAATGAATGTTTCATAGTTGCCATAGTACTGGTAACTGACTTTCGAACTTTTTTGTTTTCAGACAAACATTGAAATTCAGGTATCGAAAGCCGATTTCTTCTAAAGTCATATCTACTTGGAATGAATCGTGGTGACGGTACCAGCTTCGAGATACAAGTTCATAAAACTTGAGAGGGAATGTGTTCGCACTGGAGTAATTTTCGAGCTAAAAATATCTTCTGACTGCATGTGCCTTGTGAAGTCGCTGGCTTCAATTCTCTTGAAGACACATATATGCGGTAAGGTAATTAGTTCAAAGATTCCTTTTTGAATTTTTTATTTCATAAATCATGTATTTTGACTTCTATTTGTTCTGCTTCATGATTGGCTAAAATTTTCTCTTACGAACAATTCGTAATTTAAATGCGAGAGCGTTAAGAAAAACCGACATCGGCAGCGCTGACCCGACGAATGGAAAGAATAAAAAATAGGATCCAAGCAGGAATCGAACCCAAGCATTCTGCATGGCAATTAGGTATTCTGCCGAAGAGCCACGCCAGGTCTAGAGCACTGCACGGGCCGATTTTTCCGGCCCGGCCCGGCCCGAAAATGCCATGCTCCGGCCCGCCCGAGCCCGGCCCGGTGTTCTTAAATGTGGCCCGTACCCGGCCCGGGCCCGAAAGGTTTGGGCCCGGCCCGGCCCGGCCCGGCCCGTTTCAGCTAGTTATGCCTTGAGCATAAAGGAGGCACTGTCCAACCTTCGGTTATTGTGAAGGTATACCTGCCGCACAAAATATATTTTCTAGAGAGTGTTTTAGGAACTTCTTTCAGTGTCACGACTTTCACTGGTACTGTGTATACTTTCGGTGAATTACGCGCGTAACACTCTTGCGAAATGATTGCAGGGCAATATAAAAAAATTGGGGGACGCTTAAGCTTCGCCTTTAAGAGTTGAACGCGATAGCGATATCTTGCCCCTAGTGCGCACTTCGAACACTACGAGTGTTTAACAGAATGCGTGCACTAAGGTGTGTGCCTTACGTGATGGGTAGGATGTTTTAAACCATAGAGTTTCCTAAAATTAACTAGAGGGAACTCTGGCGCTGCGATCATTCAGCCACCATGGGAATGATGGGTAGTACACGGATTTGCCTAGTCTTCGTACTTGCGGGCTTCGAACGCACTTGTGGCTTTGTTTATTGCTGTGTTTTGGTTTTCTTTCACATAAAAGAATGGATCGTTGTGAACTTCGTGACCAGATTTGAATTGGTGAGCCTAAAAAAGTTAAGTGGTGAAGTGGAACTGTTGAACGTTTGCTGTGTTTAGCGGATGCAGGCGACGCCCAGCCAAACGGAGCCAAAAGTACGAAGTTTAGACAAATCCGTGTACTACCCATCATTCCCATGCTGGCTGAAGCGCCATGCGTTGCAGCTCCCATAGACACTAGCGCCAGAGTTCCCTCCAGCAAGTATTGTAGGAAACTCTATGCTTTAAACCAGGAGCAATTATGCGCGAGAAACTTTTTCGAAGTTGCGATGCACCCACTACGTGGTCTTAAGGGAATACGCGCAGTAATGTGTGTGCCTTTTGTAACGGGTGGCTGTCTTTAAACCACCAAGTCGTTATGATATTGACGTGGTGTGACGTCCGATGGCAATGTACGCTTGTACCACGCATTATTACTGCGATATTACATCTCGTACTGTGACACCTGTATACAGGACGCGTATTTTTGGAATGCATGAAAGTTCCTTTCAGTGCATCTCCAAGCAGAGGCATGGCTGTGTGGTAGAACACCTGCTTGCCACGCAGACGGTCTGGGTTCGATTCTCACTCGAACCCAACATTTTTATTATTTTATTTGCAGCTTTTTCGATTTTTCAGTCACGGACAAGATGATGATTTTTCGCTCACAACCAACGGCGCCGACGCCGACGGCGGAATTTCTGCGATACGAGCTCTTTAACGCTATCGCGTTAATATAATTGGAGTCATAGCTGGCTCTTTCATGTACGCACGCAGTGCTAACCACGCCATCTCATTTTTGCATTTCAAGGAACAACTACAAAATATAATACCTGTATAAAGTGGAGAAAAAAAGCATGGCAGACATTTTTAGGTTGAGTCTACATCAACTGCATACGAGCTAGGGCTGTTGAGTAAAAGAAGCAAGTCTCCTGCAAACTTCATCTATTGCACAATGCAATGAAAAAAAAAAAAAACGTGCTCTAGCTGCTTCTGGGAGGATTACACCAGGCTGGCCAGCGTTACATAAATTAAAGCTGTCATGTTGACTCCTCGGCAGGCAACTGCACCCAATCTACACTACGTTTTCGTGCTCAAAACAACAAGGTTCTTTGTCCCACTCTTCTTCTTCGAGTCACCGCCACCGCAGGGCCATAGATCTGTCAAAGCAAGGCACACCCGTTAACGAGTGAGCCACTGTCCTCGTGTCAGACGTGTGTACAGTAACGGTGTGTTGAATAAAGGGTGCTTTAAATAAAACTAATCAGTCTGCGTGTTGGTTATTCCCAGACTCCCGGATCGCTTCTCTAGCCTTATCACTCCAGTTGTGAGCCACACGCGGGGAAACGAGTGTCTCTATATATGGTCTGGCGCCTCACCACTAGTAATGGCAAAATCAACAGCGGCGTTCGCCCTGTGATAAGAGTCGCTCCGCATCTTGCACTCAAAATGCAGGAAAAACAGCTCCTGAGATATTGACTCAGAAGTCGCGTTGGCCAGTCTACGGGCATGCGAGCGTAGCTGCATACTCGAAATGTTTCCCTAGATACGAACGCGCACATCTTATATACACTAATATAGGCAGTTTACCGTTGCTTTCCTTACACGGTACCCAAGAACGTCTTTCACCCACTATAATGGCGGAAACTTATATTAGGCGTTTCTTGAAATCTCGTGTAGCTTACCGATGGAGCAAAATTGTAGACGTCTTGTACTGTGCAATTTCTGTGCACGCCAATGCACTCCAGGTTGTTTAAATTACCCGGAGCCCTCAACGACGGCGTCTCATATAGCCTGGGTCGCTTCGGGAAGTTAAACCCCAAAAAAACAACAAAAACAAAGCCGCACAACGTACACACACAATTATACATATACGTATGTGACCCGGGCCTAATACGGGCCTGGCTAAGGCCCGAGCCCGACCCGAGCCCGAAGATCATGGGCCCGAGCCCGGCCCGGGCCCGATCCAACAACCCCTTACCTGGCCCGGCCCGGCCCGCGGGCCGGGCCGGGCCCGCGGGCCGGGCCGGGCCCGGGCTTTCGGGCCGGCCCGGGCCCGTGCAGTGCTCTAGCCAGGTCTATAAACTGGTTTGGAAAAACAGCCTATGCAGGCGTAATGTCGATGCAACGTCAATTTTGGTTGTGGTGCTGGCTATCTAACTTTAGAAAAAAAAAACAATAAACACTACATATGTACTCCTATAATACAGGCGTCATATCAGATGAACGTCTGCTGTTCCAGCGTTGGCTCCGCTTTTATAGCAGTCTAATAAATATTACACATTTGTATTCCTATGATTCAGCAAGCTATATTGAAGCAATGCTCGACCCGGGAGGAATGCATTAACGAAAGCTGCGTATGATATTCACATGATTTCACCAGAAAGTGCACTTAGTTTCGATATTAATGGCGTATGTACTCTTACGTGAGGGCTGACGTTACGTCGCGCCATAAGTTACCCTTTAAACGCCAGTGTTGTCGACTTGCCTGGCAAGGTCATGATGTGCACACAGCTACTACACTCACAAAAACACGTCGATCCACCTCGTAAAGCTTGGCTTAAAGTCATAAAATAGAGCATAGAAATACTCGCTGACTGCTTCGCATGAAACCGATTCCCACAACGCGTGGGATCTGCCGAATTTTTAAATTAATAGTATTTAGTTCACTTTGGCTCTGATTCTCAAGCTCAACACATGGATTCACGGAAAACCGTCAAGAAGGTCAGGCTGCACTGTATACCTTTCGCTTGCACAGAGACCACTCGCAGCACGAAGAGATTTCCTCATATTCGGTTCAGCCGAAGTGACACGACGCCAAAGCAATTTGGCATGCCTGCATCGTGCTTTACGATAAAGCACAACGCATCTTTCAAATTTCTTAAAAACATCATTTTCTGACTTCATGTGTTAATTTCCACGAGATTTCTCTAAACAAAACAGCTTTTGTTCTCGTTATAAGTCTAATTTCTCTTTACATTGACGGCGTTCTGGGGGCTCAATAATTCGCGCGAGAAGAGTCATTTTTATGGTTGCCATTACCCGCTTGCGAGCTACGAGAAAACGACGCCAGACCCGTCTGTCGGTGCATATTAAAATTGCTACTTTCGCCATTACGCTAAGTCGCGCATCACCACGTGACACGGTCTGGGCAGCGTGGACACACGTGTACGAGCCGCCGGCCGTATGCATCTGCGCAGGCGCAGTTTCACAACTTCACCGTTTGACCTGAAGTTACAGTGCGTGCACCTAAGCTCCCCGCCATGCTCCCAGTATAACGAAGTTTGCCCATTGTTTCTTTGCTCCTCATCGGTCTGCACAAGCGGCGGGCCTGTTTACCCCACGAGAGAGACAAGCTGTCGGGCGATTTACTAGCAGTCGCCGTTTGTTCTCGTTCGGTCGACGGGGCCTTTTTTTTTACGACCGCAGATCGAACGGGCGCTGCAGATGTCACCGTCAATGCGACCGACAAACAAACACGGGAGGTCGGCCCGCGCCGTGGGCGGGGAGGTGGCCGCCGTCAGAGTCCATGCGCCAGGCGGAGTTGTTTTACTGCCGTAGCGCGGTCCTGCTGGACTCGCGCGTCCGACCTCTCGTATGGGAACACCCTTCAGCACTGCGCGCCCCATATTACGCCCGCGGCTCTGTACGAGGGACCAAATGTGGTGAGCGGACGTCACATGTTATATCTGTGCCAGCGCGGGGACGCGATAATTGGGACGGCTGTACGAAGGTATAGGAAAGTGTTATTATTTTGTACAAACAAACAAACAAACGAACAAACGAACAAACAAACAAACAAACAAACAAACAGGCAAAGAAAGAAAGAAAGAAAGGATTGAGGCATGGCTATTTCGACGTCAGTTCCGCATGACGCGCCAGAGAACGCGATGCGGAAGGTGTTTGTTGACATCGCAATGTTTGTAATTATCGTCTCGTGAATCTTTGACAGCGACGCGGAGATAAAATCGCGTTGGCGTTATGTTTTGTAGCCTGAATAAGCCTATTATCCCGTCAACTTTTGCCAATTGAACCGTACCGTGTTTATGGATAGTGACACTTAGGTCCTTGAAGCTGACTTATTCGGATACAGTACCAGGGACGCGACTCAGAAATATGAGAGTCACGCTGATTGCCATTGCCGCCTTTGGGATTTGCGCGGCACAAACTTTTTGATCAAGCAGTTATGACGAGCTTGGCGCTTTATGCGTCGTGGTGCTGCGTGATAGCTGTTGTGATGTGAGACAGCTGCAGAAAGAAAGGCGCAGCAGGGCACATGACACGTGGGTGGTGAAGAGCATGCGACCATTTCCAATATCGTCACCCATGCGCAAGTACGTAAAAACTATAGCATGCAACGATGAGGTTTTCTGCTGAGTGGCACCTCATATGAGTCATTCGTAGGCGAGAAAACGCGTTAAGTCGCATTCATCTTCAGACCAAGGAAAGAAAATACTGCGTGCCGTTTTTCTTCTTTTTTGCTGAGGTCGAAAAATCAACACGATTTACCGTCTCCGTGTTGCACCGATTAGGCACAGCTGTAATTTGCTTTCTTATCAGGACGAAAATGTTCAGAGACCAAATATGTCTGTGAAGCGACTGTACAAGGCTACGCCGCGAGCTAGTGTAATAGAAGAAAGCTCCAAGACCCGTCGCCTTACATTGGCAAATGTGCGCCATGTAGTGCTTGCATGTCAACATACGCCGTTTCCACGAGCATTTTGTTTTATGTTTGTCTGTATTACCGCATTCTTGCTCCGGTTCCTCGGTACGTCAACCACGCGTTATCCGCGAAACGGCCACAGTCACGACTCCTTTCCTTCTCTCCCTTATTACGCATGGCGAAAGTTCTCCTCATTGCAACTTGTGTCCTAGCACCAGGGCCGACTTCAACCACGTCTTTGTGAATTGCCCAAACAAACCTAAGCCCCCGTGGCAAGGGTCAGAACACCAGGAGCGATGGGAGGTTGCTCTGCGCAGCTCGCAACCGGAGGCACAGCTCCGGACAGTGGGCTGGGCCAGAGGGGTCGCCGTAGCACAGAAGTGTCCGGCCACCTAGAGCGGCCCGAGGGCCCATCGTCGTCCTGCTTCCACCCCCCCCCCCCCTCTCACATGATTCTTTCATGAATCAACAAAGTTGTTTACCTACCTACCTACCGCCGTGCACATCAGGGCAGCTTGTTGCTCCACGAAGGTTGGTTGGTTGGAGTGAAAAGACGTAACTTGCTCTGCGAAATCGTTCATGAATCGGGCAGTTGAGGATGGGCAACAGCACTCAGATCGGTTCGTCGATTTTGACGCGTGGCTTACTTGCTCCTCATTCCATTGCGCTTACCCACTACAGGGGATGGGCCAAGAAGCTATGTCCGTTTGCTTTCTATTATGAATGGCTCATACCCACTACCGGAGATTACGGCCGATAGTCGGGTGAGTCATCGAGACAATCATTCACATTTATAGACCACGACTGAAAGTTCGCGTAAGATCAAAATAGGAGTAAGACAAACACAGAGTTAATAATTTAGCGAGGAAATTGTCTTGATTCAGTCAGAAACTTCTCAACAATCGCGCATGCATCCCTATTCTCCGTAGAACAGAAAATACAGAAAGGAAAAGTTAAATTTCATACAATTAATTGGTTGTCCTAAGCTAATTTTAATTAATAATGAGAAGCTGCGACATGATTAAAAGTAATCTATCCTCTCATTGTTATTAAAAATTAAGCGCCCGAGGGAAGGCATTTGATAAGCTCTATGCGTATAATTGCTTGGATGAACAAGGCTGGCTGATTACGTAAACTGAATTTCATTTTCGAAGCTTTAGAATTTGCTAACAGGTAGGTGTGTATGAATATTGAAGTTTTCGAATACGAGTGAGTCCGAAAAAAAAAAAAACGAGAAACCGTCTTCGAATATTGAATCGAATATCGAATATGTGGTATCCTTAAAAGGTTGGTACACAAAAAGTAACAATAACTTTTATTACCCCTTGAAATAAAATTACTGAAACAGTATATCTCTAGGTCGCAGCATGTTGATGAGACTTTTGGTAGCGCACGTGCTTGAACAGGGTCCTTTATTTTTCAGTACACTTTTATAATGTATCTATTCTGAGCCCTTCTATTGCATCTATTTATAGAATATTTGCGAAAGTACAACATATGCGGTAAGCAAGCGAGCTGCGAAATAAATCTGAAACCACGAATACATTAGGCCCTATGAAGTCTCGGTGGGAGATTTGTCGCAGGTAAGTTTAACCGCAGTAGGTTTAGTACGGGTGCGCATTACAGATGTTTTACTGTAAAAACAAGAATTATTTATTTGTTCGTATATTCGAATTTATCCGAATATTCGCCCCGGATATAGGGCCGTGGCTCAATGTTCGCGGAAGTCCGAACATGTATTTTCCGAATCGAATATGCTTCGAATAAAGAAAATATTCGTATTTGAAATTTCGAATACTCGCACATCCCTACTAATAGGACAAGCTCACCGTCTTCTACTATGCACAACCGTACACAATGACGAATTTCTGTAACGGATGTTGCCAATGCAATTTGTTTTCAGAAGTGTGCACAAAATCTTTGCAGTTACAATGCAGGAGATTACGGCGCCGTGCTAGCGAAAGAGCCTTTTTAATCTGATGAGTTCTCGAATGAATCGAAACTTCAGAGCCTATCGCACCAATAGAGGGTGTTAGATGTTCGTTGAAATGCAATCGCCTTTCAAAAAGCTGCTCCTAAATAACGAGGCTGCATGCGTCGTCACGAAAATGTTTGCCCTCAACAGTAAAACAAACTGATTGCTATAGATGAAGTCCGCACCTTTTGCTTTGCTGACATCAAATTTCACCACGCCATGCAGGTTTATTCTGGCCGACGCTATCGTATTTCGTCTGAAGGGTATTTTTGACTCGAGCATAAAACGAGGCGAAAATCGACAGAAACAAAGAAAACGCCTCTTCTTGGTAAACGCGATGTAGACAAAATTCGATGAGCACGCTGAAGACGGGACAACACATGCGCCGTACTCGAAACTGTCTCTGAAGTACGACAAACATATATGGAAAATAAATATGCGTATAACTTGGCGCAACACACTAGGACAGGAATCAGTGATTGCGGCAGAAGTGGAGGTTTCTTGTCAAGCAGCAAGTCCAGGTCCATGTTTTAAGCGGTACTTGCATTGTTGCCCTGGCGCTATACCGAGCCGTCAGTGTATAACAGAAGGCGCTCCTTGAGCTGCTGTGCTGGCTGCTGAACAGCGCATTTGCTGGCGGGTGGCCGAAATTTCGGAGTGTATCGTTGGTGGCATTGCGGCTTACAGGAGAGGCGTACCGCGCCCTGACGCCCAGAATTTCGTTGTATCGTGCCAGGATTTTTGTTGTATCGTGCCGGGATCGCGAACGCTGCCGCACTCATCGAAGCTACAGTGCATCTCTATCTCGGGCAAGGTGCAGTCGATCACTGTGAGGAATCGATCATTGCTGCGCAGATAAATCGATCGGCCATGTACCCGCTCGAGAGTCGCTGCGACCTGCTTGACAAACTGATGCACGCTGGCAGCGAAGCCCTATGCACTTGTTCGAGCTTATCTCACGCAGTTTTACGAAGGGGCATCGCATACGTGAGGCTCGCCGTCTCACGTTGTGGAGCCGCAGAGGGACGCGCTGTGAAGAGTCGGGACCGCCTGCCAGTAGCCGCACGCCGTCATACAGAAGCGCGTGGCCGTGCAACTCTTTGAGCGCCGGTCTGAATGTTAGTGGGTGGTCGATCTTGAATCCCAAGTGTTTGACGTGTCGACACCCGGAGAGGCGCGCACCTCCTCATTACAGGTGGTAAAATTTGTGTATGTATACGGACGCTGGGATGCAGTGGTAGCGCGTGGTCCACGGAAAGCAAAAATAAGCGAAATATCAAAGCAAGAGAGATCGTGTGGATGGATGGATGCTACGAGCGTCCCCTTTATAACGGGACGGTAAAGTGTGTGCCACCAAGCTCCATCCATGTGCCACCTGCAGCGCAGACGCCTCGCCGGTAGGGCTAGGGCGCCCCAGATCCACGTCGTCTGCGTAGATGGCGGCCTGTACGCGACGCCTGTTGAACATGATCCCACGTTGAAGAGCATTGGTGATTGAACGCTTCCGCGCGGTATCCCTTCCCAGACAAGTTCTGATTTACAGATGTTACGATGGCGCAGGAAACCATCGACGAATGCACGACCTATATGATCGCGGCCTCGTCAATCACTGTGTGTATCGCTGGGGGACTAATGCTGACAGATGACATCCGGGTATCGAAGATCTCGGAAACAACAGCCTCCTCGCGCACGCGTGCTCAAGAGAGCAGACAAAGTTTGCGGTGGCATCAGCTCCACAGCTGATCCTTCGAAGGTGGGACTACTTTTACGCGAAGAAATCCGTGCTTGCATCCTCGAGCCTCTGCCGTGCGACGTCCTCGAATGCCTTGCACGCTGCTAAGGCGAGAGCGACCAGGCGGTAAAAGGAAAGCTCGAGTGCTGATTTCGCAGGCTTCGAAATGAGGCGAATCACCGCCGAGTACTGTAGCGCTCCCTGTAGCATTCGCCTGGAGCACTCCCGACGTCCACACCACGCCCGCGCCTCGTTAAACGATCCTGTAGCAGTTGCGTCGCGTGCGCTGTTGATCGTCAACGCTCGAAGCATCCGCGCCCTATACCGTACTGTGGAATACGGAATGCTAGTCCGTGTTGGCCCTCCCAGATTGCTCTCCCAGCCCTACGAGCGCTTTTGTTGGCCATTTCGCAAGACGTCAGGGCCCCCACACGCGGCGCCCAAATTGTGACGACACGGAGCAAATGGAATACTATTAAGTATTCCGTGGTACGGTATAGGCCAGTTGGTGCGTCCTCCTCCGCGCTTAAATTTGCTCCGAGTGCGATAGAGCTCGAACGTCGTCCTGAGCGCAATCTGTTGTTGCTGGAAAGAGTCGATCCCCTGACGCGTCACGAGGCGACGGCGCTTAAAGGGACACTAAAGGCAAATATTATGTCGGCGTTGACTGTTGAAATAGCGGTCCAGAAACCTCGTAGTGCTACTTTTATGCCAAGGAAGTGCTTATTTTCAAATAAAATCACGTTTTAGTGGTCCGCATCGCGTTAGCGCGCTTCAAATCACCCGCCTGAAAGCGGCCTTTCTGACGTCACTGTTGCCGTGCCCAACGTTGCCCGCCTTTACTGCGCGGCGGCGTGCACTGGCGTGCACCATTCGGGCATCCGGCAACATCACATCTGTGCGGCATTTTGTCGAACTTTCTGTCAGAGCGACTTTCACGAGCGCGCAAAACACACACGGCAGTACGCGATACCGAAACTACCACTGAGACGCGACTGCGTGAGCGAATCCGGGCGCCGGGTGAAGCGCAGTTCACGAAAACGGAAATTTTGAACCACATTACCCATGGCAACGCCAAAGAGTTTTTTTCCATGAATCAAACAGAAACGAACGAGCAGCATTTTATTACGTCTGTTGATGCAAGGAAGGTTCTTTTTTTTTTATTGCAGCTAGTATGATTACTAGTGATTAATTGTAGTCGGACGCTCTCACGTCAATGCGATCAGTTCCAAAATGTCCCACTCGTGGCGCACGTCGTGTGATACATTTAGCTTAATTTCTCGGTAAGTAGGGCACTGCTGTTGATAATATTGCCGTTTTAGACGTGTCATACATTGAGCTTTCGCTCTGACATAAATTGTTATTTGCGTTTAGTGTCCCTTTAAGGGTGTGCGAACCGCTCGGCAAGCTACGCGATGCTGAGAGTTATAGGGCGGCCAGCGGGTTTCTCAGAGGCCAGGTCACACAGAGACGAACGCTGCTCGAAGCTACAAAAGAAGCAAGCTCATGTGGCTGACAGCAGCATGTATATTATTCCGCGTGTTTGCTAGCGTCCACGTGGTGACATCATTTATCATCATATACCGGAACCAATCACATTTCCTTGGAAGCAGGCATTACAAAGCAAACGAATGTCTTGATGAAAAAAAAAAGGAGAAGGAATCATCGTGGAAATGTGTGCATGCATGGCTGATTGCTTGTTTCGTCGTTTATCATTATCCGGTGCAATTGTAATGGTACCATAATTGACAGGACAGACGCTCTGAGCGGCTGCCCTGTCAAATATTTCTTTAATCCTGCCATGAAATCGCCCATACTTTAACAGAAGGTGGACCGAAGCCGAGAGAAAGAAGGGCGCCTGCTCGTCAGTCGATTCGCCTTGTACAAACAATCCACAATCTCTATGCGTGATGCCCTGGGCCTTTTCGTAAACGAAGTTCAGTTTTCGAAACTGCCTCGGACCACATTTGAATAAAGAGAATGTGCGAGTCATATCCTCTTCCACAGTGTCACCACGAATAATTCCGCGAGTCGCTTCTTTGTTAGCGGCTGTGGAAGGAGCAGAGACGTCGGACGTTCTCGCAATAAATAGCAAAAAGCAAGTCATCAGGACATCGTCTGAAAAAGCGCCACGGCTCTTTTCAAACTATAGCTCGCGCTGTCTCTTATTTCGCTGGAGTGGAAGCGTTGGCTTCTTCCTCAACAGGGTTTCATTCAAGCTAAGCCGCAATTTGGAGGAGCGGTTCTCCTGCGGTCTCGTAGCCTGATCTCATATTCGCTCGTGTGCGCGATCAGTTTCTTAATGCGAGCCTTAAACGTGGCAAGGAGCGAGGACTCATTAGGGACAATTTGCCCGGAATTATACGTGCGTATATTACTCGAGCTTTGACAGTTTTGTTTCAACACCGGTAGAAGAGCTCCGGCGCTAAGATTACTCGGATTATTGATAGCGTACTTGATTCGCGCGAAAAACACGAGGTCGCGATAAGGAGCCGGTGCTGCAGGAAACCAAGGGCCGTTGCGCCGTGCCTGAGTTAAAGACAAAAAGTAAAATAAGTTCTGGGGCTTTAGGTGGCAAAACCACGACATGATTATGAGGTATACACTGTAGAGGGGAACTCCACATTAATTTTGACCACCCGGGGTTCATTAACGTGTGCCTAAATCTAAGTACGCGGGCGTTTTTGTACTTCGGGTGTTTTTGCCTCGAAATGCGACCGCTGGTGCCGGGAATCGAACCCGCGTCCTATAGCTTAGGAGCGCTACACCTTAGCCCCTAATCTACAACGGCGGGTACGCAAGTTAGAGAACATTTGAATGAAGGGGACGAAGATTTAACTTAATTGCAGAGTGAATTAGCACCAAGTAAATAACATGCAACAGTATGAATCCGTACGCGAATGTGATCTGTCGCAACCATTATACGGAAACACGACTGATGTGGCTGATTTAACATGACGATAGTTACTGTACCGCTTAAACAAAATAAAACAGAGAGGGTCTACTTTGAGGCATTGTTCGCTTTGGTATACGCACGGCGTTTGCCAACACATCTTCAAGTTGTCTTAGTGAAGATGCAATGAGGTTATGCTTAAATGTAATTGAAAAAATTGAGGCAGATCCCACGCATCGCGCGATATTATGCGAAGCAGCCGGCTAGACCCAGCCTTTGCCGGATCTCTTGCTTTGAGTCAAGCCAGCGCCTCCTCTATTTTTCGAAAAATACAGGAGGCGCTGGTCAAGCATAACGAGGTTGATTGACGCCTTAGGGTAAAGTTAGTAGTTGTGCACATATTGTGGGCTTTCCAGGCACGTCGACACCACTGGCGTGTAGTCGACGTGCTCATGGTCCGACGTGACGTCGGCACTCGCGTTAAAGCGATGCCAGTTTTATCGCAACGAAGTGCACACTATATAAGGTGCGATGATATGTATGTCATCAGTAGTAGTCGTCGGCGGATTCAAGCAATGCTTGACTATGGCTTTCGGAGTTGATGTTTATCACATTGTTATAAAAGCGGATAGCCTACACTGCAGCCGCACACTGCATTGCACCGTCATGGCGCTTGTATAGGACATTTTTCTTAGGCAGTTTGAAGCCCTGGCGTGACTCTGTGGTAGAAAACTTCACTGCCATGCGGGATGCCTAGGTTCAATTCCGGCTCGAGCCATGGCTTTTATTCTTTTCTTTCATAGGTATTTTTCTTTAATCAACAACGTTGTCGACGTTGGCATCGGATTTTCGGCGACATATGGGCTTGTGAACGCTATCGCATTAAGATTTCCAGAGTCTATTCTTGTTGTCCCCGGGTTGATATACGCTGTGTATCACCTGTGGCGCATACCCGTATACCACGAGCCGTGTTATGCGGGTATGTGCTGCACAATGATCGGTGGAAAGGGTTTCACGACGTACACGACACGCAATAAATTCACCTTATTCATGTCATGAACTGTGAATCGTGTTCGCCATACACCCATCTCCTGCTCTGCCCCTTTTGGCGTATACTAATTTAAGGAGACGTCCTCGAGGGAGCCCAGACGTAGGCGGCTAGATAGATAGATAGATAGATAGATAGATAGATAGATAGATAGATAGATAGATAGATAGATAGATAGATAGATAGATAGATAGATAGATAGATAGATAGATAGATAGATAGATAGATAGATAGATAGATAGATAGATAGATAGATAGATAGATAGATAGATAGAAACAGTCAAAGTGGCTTTGGTTCGCTAAGAAAAAAGATTCTTCGAATAGCCAGCAACACTTCAGCATAGCCAGTCTGCAGGTTCTCGGTGGCTATTGGGTATCATGGTCGCCCTACGCCATGAGATGGCGTCTACATTGAATGAAAGCAAAATTTCTTGATCTTATTTACTTGATAACAAAAGACGTAATGAAGTAGCTTTGAAGAGGAGGCACGAACGTTCGCCTTATAGACCTGTGTCAACGACTGCTATAGGTGCTCGCACACGTAACCGAGCGGCCAGTTCTGAAGCGCACTGACCGGACACTGCTGGGCAGCGAAATACTGCTTTATTTATATTCGATTTCCGTTACAAAGCCCACAAAAGAAATAAAAGAAATATCACTCTGAAAGTTTGTTTTCGCTTTCTGAGAAAATCGAACCAAGCGTCTTGTAAAATGCGCTGAAAAATGGTTAAAATGAACAACTCCAGTGAAGTCATTTCACAATGGAAGCGGCACTCTTTCGCGTGCTCTCGTAAAGGCGTCCTTGAGCCATCGACCACTTCGGTGTTTACTGAATAGAACTCGGTGCTTCATGCTCTTAGACAATGCCCACCATACTCCTCGGGCGGGTGACTAGTCTCCCCAAGCACGCACTTCCCTCAAAGCCGGAGCACGCACGCACGCACGCACGCACGCAGCGCACACACACACACACACACACACACACACACACACACACACACACACACACACACACACACACACACACACACACACACACACACACACACACACACACACACACACACACACACACACACACACACACACACACACACACACACACGCGCGCGCGCGCGCGCGCGCAACGTGTGGATCGGCGATAGCAAGGGCCGCGGGGCTACGGCTTAAAAAAGAAGGCGTTTCACACAGAAGCGACGAAAGCAGGGCAGGTGAGCAAGCGCGCCGCCGAAGGGTAAGCTCGTTTCCTTGAATGGCGTCGGCTAAGGGCCGCTTATGTATACACACAACCCGCACGCTCTCTCGCCGACAGCTCAAGAGGCGCGCGCGAGGGCTTGACTCGACCGGCAGACTGTACGCGACGACGCTCGTGCGCCGATATCTTGCACCTCAGGAAGCAGGGGAAGCACTCGACTCGCGCTGTAATCCCCCTCACCGAGGTGTTTGTGATCACTTGTGTTCATCCCCTCTGCCTGCCAAACAATATTCGAGAGGAAGCAAAGAAAACAAATGTAGCGACGCTCAACGCAGATAGTCGGAGAAGAGGTAAATTTGAAAGGGCGAAGGATTTACTCGAGCCCATTCGTTGCCCTTTGGAAGTGGCGTTGAGGATTCGAGTGGTGGTATATGTATGTATACAGGCTCACCAAAACATACACGGCACGCGCACATCAGAGCCTCTGGCGTCACCACTTGAAGGAGCTGTTTATTGAAGCGCCCGGTAAACAAGCCCTCGTTCTTCTCGCAAAGACGCCACCGTCTGTTGTCTAGCTATGACCATTAAAGTCGTCACGTTGCCGTCAGTTGAGTGTGGGCTGCATTTGCACCGTCGTGCAAACGCACGGAGCTCGTTTAGCTCCTGCACGAGCTCAGCGCTCCCAGCGTTCGTCCATTGATCCGCGCTATTAACTTGACTTTCTCGTATTAGCTGTACGTGCGCCAGGATATAAAAATAAATAATAATAATCCGTATTGCATTGTTCATTTGGTCGGATGCTTGTTCAGTAAATTTCCAACCCGGCTGTACTTAATGCACATTCCTCCATCGTTGTCACGTATTCTGCGATTGCGAACGCAACTACCATCGTCAGCGCGAGAAGTGCATGCCTCGGCGTACTTTTTTACTCCATGAAGATATTCTGCCTTGCAGTTTCCAATGCCACTGTTATCATTTCTCCGTTATAAGTGTGATACTGAAGCGGGTTACCTGTCTTCTATTCCACACAATATCAAATGAAAAGCAGCTTATAAAGCGCCAAAACTCAAGTTCGGGCCTAGACTGTGTTTTATACTCGCCATAATCAGTAATTTTACTATCTCGACTGCAACTTTAAGGGCGAACATTAAGAGCAACAAGCATTTCTTCCCTGGTTTTAACACCGACTTAATATCTCATCGAGATGTCGAGTCTGTATCATTTTTCATCTGCACAGGACATCGGCACCTAGTCAAAACTTTTATGTTCGTGCTTAAGAACAACGCGAAAGTACATGATATGTGTAAAAAGCAATAAAGAAAAGAACATATATGCTCTAAAATAAAGAAACCACTGTGTTCGTTTTCTGAGCGCACAGTACACGTGCAAACGCGACCATACCATGTATGCTGATACCGCCTTATACTGACACTAAAATAAGGCAGAAAAACATTCATTACAAAAACAGCTCTGGAAGTGCGCATCAAAACAAGACGATCGTCACTACAGGTAATCATTCCAAGCATGAGGAATTGTATCTCCACATACTGAGATTTGCTGCATGCGACCTTTCTCTGTATCGTGAGACGCTTGGTATTCCATATATGTGGCAATCACCAACGATATTGCAGTCATTGAGAGACGCTTTATTTTTCTTGTTTACTTGCGGTAAGCTGGCAAACTCACAAAACTCGCTTGCAGTATAATCTTCTACTACAGCAGAAAGCAAAAGCCACAAAGAACTCTGCACCAATTGCATTTGTCCTTTTCCGCATGTAGCGCCACAGGAGCCCATGAACGAAAACGTTAAAACTGAAGCTACATATTTGTACAGGCGAAGCTGGCTTCCTTGAACCAACCACTTAACAAGCGATCTCGGCGAGTGATCCATTAAACCTGCCGTTATCGTCACAGGGACTTTCTGGTGTTAGTGTAAACGTAAGAAGTGGAGTTAAAAAACAAACAAACAAACAAACAAACAAACAAAAAAACGGTGCATATTTTGCCGCTGGACAGGCAGCACAAAAGCCACGAAGAGAATGTTGGTGGGAGAAGACACGAGGGAGGGCTGGCACTGAAATGGCTGATAAAACACTAATTTGGTCCAAAATATGCAAAAAAAAAAAGAAAGGAGAAATAAATTGCCGAGTATAAATCGAGGCATATGCTGCTCTGTTGAGGTGCTCGCAAGCTCAAGAGCAACGCAGGCAGAAGCACACGCTCGACGAATTCTCGCCGCGTTCGCAGAAAGCATCAGGTCGACCAGCCTTGCCCCGAGGGGGTTTTTCGGAAGGAAAAAAAGTAAGCGATAGGAAGGAAAGAAAAGAAAGAAAGGAGTCTGCTCTTTCAAGTACCGAAAGCAGCGACATGGCGTTCCCAGTGCTCATCAGGACTTGCCACGGGCGTCATCCATTTTAGAAGACCACCACTTTTCTCATGCCGACATAAAAAGAAAGAAAGGAACCTTTTGCGCGTAATATATATACCTCTGTGATGCTACGCTTGTGCCGAGTGCGGAACCGACGCGTGCGCAGTAAATAAGGCGCAGCGGAATGGAAAACCACGACGTTGTCCCGAAGGTTGATTTCTTCGTGGTCACACGCAAGCACGTCGATGGCGACCGTTTGATTGGAAGCTGAACTTGGTAGCACAGGCGGTCAAATGAACAAAAAGTTAAGCGAGGAAACAGTGGACAATGATTACTAAATCCCGTGTTTGTGAACACGGGGTATTGGAACCGCGCTTCATTGTGGAGGTGTCTGCCAAAATTGCCCGAACTCATACCGGCGATTCTTTGTAGAGGCAGTTTTTGTTCTTCGCTTTATCGCGCGTGCGTACAGAAATAAGACGAGAGTGTAGGAGATCAGGCAAGTTGAGAAACGCGACGCCAGTGGCTTCTCGTTTTCTGTGTGTGCGCTTTTATTCTTGGCTCGGCGCCGCACAGCCGACGGAGTACGATGGCTGTAGTTGTGGACAATGGGTTTCGCAAGTGCGCGATTGGAAAGACGAGCTCCGCAACGAGGAAAAATTGCCCGGGATTACGTCTCGCCTCGCACCTCTGGTCTGCAATCACAGCCGGCTAAAACGCCACCGACCTGTCCACGTACAGGACGCTTGAACTGTGTGTGGGCTTTCATGGCAACCATATAGGCGACTTTTGGCGCTAACCTGCTATACACACTATAGCAGATGCTATAGTGTGTATGCGAAACCGAACCACTCGTTTCGTTTTATTCCAACTTTTTATCGCTGCTCTAGTACACCACTAATGGAACAAAATGTCGACTTAGCTTCCGGTGGTAAAATTCGCAGCCTCTGTTCGATCTACTAATTCTATTCTGCTTGGGCCCCCTATACTCAGAGATCACTCGTCTCTACACTAATGTTACACTCCATATTGTACAGATCCTCCATTCAAATTTCCATAAGCAGGACTTGAAAAGGTTTGAGGCGCTAGATAAGACGAGGGCTAAAAAGTGGACCCGAGCAAGCGCATTAGTCTATCTATCTATATTATCAAAACTTACTATAGCCAATATCAATTTACTAGTGCTGCCTATTCGCCGCGAGATTGGACTATCGGTGGCGGCACCGTTGCCGCGTTTGCGTGGATAGGCGGTCGGCGGCGCGTATACAAATGTACGCAGCGGCGCTTCGCCGTATGCGGTTTGATTCGATTGTTGGCTAGTAAAGCTAGTTGACTGAAGACTAATGGTGATGTATGTGCCCTCCATTGCCACATCAATGCACGCAACCGTCCTAACGTACCTATTAATTGTGAGAGAAGAGCAATCTGCCAATCAATGGGGTGGCCTTCAGTCACATTCGTGTTTTGCCCTGTGCTCGATGTTTTTCTTGCTTTATTTGCACGTGTTTAAATTGTGTTTTGCCTATACCACAATATAAACTGTGTTGCGCGACTGAGCCATTGAAGTATTTGCTTCTTGAGCGGCTACAAAGAAAGAGAACCTGTATTGCTGCGTAATTAGATGAAGTAAAATTTTGTGCACTCTGCTTTTCTGTTTGCATGAATACGCGTATTGCTGTAGAAATGCGTGGCTTCAGGTCTTTTTTACCGCTTGCCAGGTGTGTAGCCAAGGGGGGGGGATTCAAACCTTATCCGAAAATTTTCAATTTTGTTTACGTATATGTACACGCACACATAGAAACGCAAGCACGAACATACATAAAGTATGATTGAACCCCCCCCCCCCCCGCCAAAAAAAATTTCTGGCTATACGCCCCTGCCGCTTGCCATCCTCTGCAGACGCTAGTTCATGCTTTGCGGTATCACAAGGTTTTCAAAATCGCCAACAGATCACGAGATGGTGTTACTAAAATTCTGCATTCACACCTCGACATTTAATGCTTTTTTTTTTCGTTTAGGACGACGACGAATGAACTACGGGACGTGCTTGAACGAGAAAGCGGTACCCACATTGAAATGATTTTGGCGAATGGACGGTACGATGGTTAGACCTAGCGCCATACCGACACGGGCATGTACTCCCTTATTACAGTGCATACAAGTCTCCTAAGGCGAAATGCTTATGTATATCATGTAGGCATACGTACAAGCATTTGATACTGTGCTAGCACAACGGAATAAGCTGTAATCTGAGGACGCGCACGACGGACGCAGACATGCGAACACGGTGTGGCTAGCAGACGATTCAAGGAGCCATCCACACCGCGGGGTTTCGTCCGCTCTGCTGGATCTCGCCACCAATAGTGTCCCTAGGAATATATTTCAAAGAAAAGGCATTTTCTTCGCATGTTCACCCAGTGGCGTAGGCAAGAGGATGGTAGGGGGGGGGGGGTTCCACCCCTCACTTCCCTTTTGAAGTTTTTACATTTTGTATGTGTATACTTATAACGTGCACACATACAAAGAGGGCACGAACACACATAAAAAGGCGTGTGTGACGCTTGTCTGTATGATTGGAAAGTTGCACGCACCATTTCACTGCGTGCGCGCGTATATATATATATATATATATATATATATATATATATATATATATATATATATATATATATATATATATATATATATATGGGTCATTCCATATCAAGTGTCCCGGTAAGTTTTCGACCATCTCCGATCATGTTGGAATAAATTGGGCTGGTGAGTGCGAACGTCAGACATAGTTATTGAAGCTTAGAATAACAGAGAGCTGAGCTAGTTGGTAAGTATTCATTCTAAAAAGACAGGGCGTGCAAACAAGGACACAAGAAAGAAGTCAGGACACCACAAACGCCGACTAACAACTGAAGAGACGCACAACGGCTGAAAAGAAAGAAGGCACGAAAACTTATCTGCGCATGCCCATGCAACAGGCGAACCTATCAATCCGGCACGCGTGGCGGTCTACGTTGAAGATAACTGTTAAGGCATTTGATTTCATCTTTATGCAAGTTAATCGACGGTTGGCTCACGCATGCGTTACCACTATTCTCGATATGCCATGCTTCTATCATCAGGCGCGTTTCTTCATTTCTATGACGGTACAACACTGCGCATTCATCGAATTTTGGCGTGCACTTACAATCTCGACAATGTAAAGATAGATTAGAAGGTGAGCCTCCTGTTAGCGATCTCTTATGTTCTAATAATCTCTGGTTTATGCATCGGCCCGTCTGTCCTACGTAGAAGCGGCCGCAGCTGAAAGGGATCTTATACACCACACTCGTACGGCAATCAGTGAATTTGTTGGTGTGTTTTACAAAACACATATCGCTCCGCTTCTTGTCTTTTACTCGCTCATTCTTCCTCTGCACAGCGGCGCAAATCTTACCTAGCTTATTGGCAGCCGTGAAAACAACATTAACGCCGTATCTACTTCCTACTTTCTTTAGCCTGTGAGACACGCAATGAATGTACGGTATACCTACGACACGTTTCTTCTTATCGCTTTCTGCAACCATGCTCGGACTTAACACAATAGACTTCTTTAAACGTTCAGCGACCGTGGCCACTGCATCACGAGGATACCCTACATCTAAAAGACGCGTAACCTGTGCGTTAAAGCTATCACTCATTTTGTGCTCACACGACTTGGTGAGGGCTGATTTAAGGCAAGACATGGCGATACCGTTTTTTACAACCTTCGAGTGCTTCGACGAAAAATTTAACAGCGGTTTCGAAGATCTAGGAGAATACTGCCAGCACACGTGGTTCTTCTGGAACGTTAAAGAAATGTCTAGAAATTGTATTCCATTATTCTGAGGCACCTCTTTAGTAAATCTCAGCCCACCTCCATTAATTTCAAGGCCAGTAATTTCAGATAAGGAAGGGTATTTTGTAATTATGCCGGACAGTTTGTTCTCAGAAAAAGCATTAACAGCCATAGAAAAGAATTTTAGGACGGTAAAACTTAAGCCATCGGTAGTCAGGCAACGTGCTGTCGACCTTTTGTTAAGACATAATCTTGAGAGAATAGCTTGTAATGTCAAGAAGGCTAAATCACTTACTTTAGAATTGTTTTTTTCAGCCAAAACACATAAGAACGAGATCCCATTTCGAGCAATCGTTTCAGAGCAAGGCACCTGGCAAGTCGCTGTATCTAGTTATTTGCAGAACTGCTTAACCTCTTTGAGTATTTCAGACCCTTTTCGTATGCGTAATTCTCAGGCACTAGTGCAGTTCCTCTCCGAGGAGAACCCCGGCTGTTGTAAGGCTTTTAGTATGGATATTGAAGACCTGTATTATTCTTTGCCGCATGAGGAGTTGTTAAATTGTGTTAATGAATGTATTAACGAACAAGCGCACCAGACCGTTTTCACCGATAAATGTGGTGTTTCTACCGGGGCTTTTCTAGAAATCCTTTCCATGTATTTAAAGTCGACGCTTGTAGGTTGGAAGGAAGGCGTTTATGTGCAGAAATCAGGGATATGTATTGGTTCTAAGGTTGCTCCGGTTCTTAGTGATTTATACCTTAGCAAGATTGACAATCTTTTGGAAGGCGCCTTAGGTAATTCGGTCATTAAGGTTTTTCGTTATGTGGACGATTACTTGATCTTTTGTAGTGGTGAGGACTTTGAAAAGGTTGTAACTTCCGTGAGCGAAAAATTTGAAATTAATGGAGGTGGGCTGAGATTTACTAAAGAGGTGCCTCAGAATAATGGAATACAATTTCTAGACATTTCTTTAACGTTCCAGAAGAACCACGTGTGCTGGCAGTATTCTCCTAGATCTTCGAAACCGCTGTTAAATTTTTCGTCGAAGCACTCGAAGGTTGTAAAAAACGGTATCGCCATGTCTTGCCTTAAATCAGCCCTCACCAAGTCGTGTGAGCACAAAATGAGTGATAGCTTTAACGCACAGGTTACGCGTCTTTTAGATGTAGGGTATCCTCGTGATGCAGTGGCCACGGTCGCTGAACGTTTAAAGAAGTCTATTGTGTTAAGTCCGAGCATGGTTGCAGAAAGCGATAAGAAGAAACGTGTCGTAGGTATACCGTACATTCATTGCGTGTCTCACAGGCTAAAGAAAGTAGGAAGTAGATACGGCGTTAATGTTGTTTTCACGGCTGCCAATAAGCTAGGTAAGATTTGCGCCGCTGTGCAGAGGAAGAATGAGCGAGTAAAAGACAAGAAGCGGAGCGATATGTGTTTTGTAAAACACACCAACAAATTCACTGATTGCCGTACGAGTGTGGTGTATAAGATCCCTTTCAGCTGCGGCCGCTTCTACGTAGGACAGACGGGCCGATGCATAAACCAGAGATTATTAGAACATAAGAGATCGCTAACAGGAGGCTCACCTTCTAATCTATCTTTACATTGTCGAGATTGTAAGTGCACGCCAAAATTCGATGAATGCGCAGTGTTGTACCGTCATAGAAATGAAGAAACGCGCCTGATGATAGAAGCATGGCATATCGAGAATAGTGGTAACGCATGCGTGAGCCAACCGTCGATTAACTTGCATAAAGATGAAATCAAATGCCTTAACAGTTATCTTCAACGTAGACCGCCACGCGTGCCGGATTGATAGGTTCGCCTGTTGCATGGGCATGCGCAGATAAGTTTTCGTGCCTTCTTTCTTTTCAGCCGTTGTGCGTCTCTTCAGTTGTTAGTCGGCGTTTGTGGTGTCCTGACTTCTTTTCTTGTGTCCTTGTTTGCACGCCCTGTCTTTTTAGAATGAATAGTTATTGAGGCGTTATATTTCGGAAAAAAAATTTTTGTTGCCTAGAGGGCGCTTCGAACTTGGAGCACGGAAGTGAAACTGGGTCGCACATAACAATTTATATGAAAGTTACTGGTTTGAGCCATTACTACTTAATTTCAAGGCGCTGCTCTTTAATGATTGTGATAGTTTATTCATTTTTGTTTCAACTTTCATTATTTTTGGCCTTGACGAAAAGTCGCAAAATGCCGCATGTTCAGCATTTCTTAGAAAGAGCAGCGATTTTTCCGCGAGTAATATATTCACATTGAGGGCTTTGTAGGTTCCTATAGTAAGTGATAAAAATACTGCGGGATCGAAAGAAGAAGAAACGTTGCCACAATATTGTGACAAATTTGGGAAAAATAGCGTTTTGATCCATATTGCGGCTTGATTTTCACAATTTAGCGTTCCAAGTAAAAATACGACTTTTACATCGTTGTGTAGTATGCTTTGTGGGTATGATGTACAGGAAGTTTGAAAAGAGTAGTTTTTGTTTTAAGCGAGAAAAAGATTTTCTAACTGAACAACCACAAGGTCGTGCGAAGTGTTCCTTAGCCTGGCTTTCACTGCATAGCACGTCAGCGCAGGATTCCAGCGGGGGCCTTTTCGCAGCAAATAATGCAAGTCATACAACTGCTTGCCACTTCTTTTAGTAATACTGCTGTGTATAACGCCAAAAATGGCAATAGTGCTAAAATTATGGAATGGTACTACCCCCCTGGACGAAAAAAAGGGCAGGTAATATTCAACCGCTTCATCGTCCAAAGGGGCAGGATTATAATGTAGTCAATGGCCTGCAGAGCTGTTCGAGGGCGGCGTGTTTGGCTTCTGACAATTAAGATACATGGTCTTACGTAATAATTAACGGCATAATTAAGCTAGAGTTTGCTTAAGTTGTTTTTATGATCTTTCAGGTATAGGGCACGCGTTGGCCACACACACACACACACACACACACACACACACACACACACACACACACACACACACACACACACACACACACACACACACACACACACACACACATATATATATCTGTGTGTGTGTGTGTGTGTGTGTGTGTGTGTGTGTGTGTGTGTGTGTGTGTGTGTGTGTGTGTGTGTGTGTGTGTGTGTGTGTGTGTGTGTGTGTGTGTGTGTGTGTGTGTGTGTGTGTGTGTGTGTGTGTGTGTGTGTGTGTGTGTGTGTGTGTGCGCGCGTAAAATGGGAGCAGCCAGAATTTCTTTAGCCTTTGGAGCGTATTAAACGTGCCACGTATTAAACGCAGTAGACAGCATACAGCTTTGTTGTGGTAGTTTTCTTGCCCTATCATGAGCTCAAATGTCAAGAGTCCTCGGGTATCACTTCTGCTCGACCGAGCATTCAGCCTCTGCTTCTTAAGCGCCCCGAAATGTTGGAAGCATGACAACGGATCTTCATATCACGCAGAATCATCGGTTCTCTTGTTGAGCTACCTCGGCGTGCAGCTGCTATATCGTACTCGTATTAATATGAGGAAAGGAGGGGAGTGGTTCCAGGGGCTCGTTTCTTTGTTAGACACAACCCAACGAAGCCGCTCCCACGGTTACACGCACAGAAATACCCCAAAAAGTGGAAGGGGGAACGACCGCCGTCGTAGCTCAATTGGTAGCATTGGAACGCGTTAGTCGAAGGTAGCGAGTTCGGACCCCACCGACCGCAAAGGTGTTCTTTGGTGCCAATTCATTTGAATTTTTGCCATGATTACTGCTCTGCAGTTAAACATAGCCACAAATAATGTCCTCTTCGTTTCCCTTGGCTTCATTATGTGATTTGATTTATTGATTTCCATTTACACACATGTACAACGTAGCGGTAAACGGAGGTGGATGAGGGAAAAAAGCCGCACAAACGCGGCTTGAGGGCGACCTCACCCCTTTTAGTACAGTATGGCTACATATGGTAAAGCACATAATACGCTTTGTATAATACACTAATACCGTGACTATAAAGTATGACAGTTATACAATGAATAGGAAAAAAAAATGCACAATGGATTACACTACTCAAATAAAGCGGGAACAAAAAAGATAACATATGCAAGAAAGCTAAGAAAAAACATATCACACATTAGCAACTTCCAGAAAACACTCTAGAAAGGGGAACGCATTGAGGTTTTAAATTCTGGCAATGTTAAAGGCTGTAAATGATAGCCTGCTCTGTTAATGAGCACTAACAGACAATAATGCCAAGGAAAGTATAGGGGATGTTTTTACTAGTAAATGTAAGGTAAATGTGAAGAAAGAAAAGCGGACGAAAAGATAGCTTGCCGCGGGCAGGGACCGAACCTGCGACCTTCGAATAACGCGTCCGATGCTCTACCAACTGAGCTACCGCGGCGGCCATCCCCCCGTCCGCTTTATAGGGTATATATGTACATTTAAACGTGGGAGCGTCAGTCAGCGCCGCCAGTGGCCATGACGGCGAGTGTGGAACACCCTTTTTTTTTTTGCCTGTTGGCGTCACGTAGCACGTGAATTTATTACGAGCTGGCAGCTGGCCAATAATCCCTCGCATACCACCTGAAAGCATCAAGTCTGCCAGAACGAGACCCTCGCTATGAATGAAGGAAAGAAGTGTTAATTTCAAAGGCTCGTTTTCTTTGTTATACACAATATTAATGAGCACTAACAGACAATAATGCCAAGGAAAGTATAGGGGATGTTTTTACTAGTAAATGTAAGGTAAATGTGAGGATGTTTTTACTAGTAAATGTAAGGTAAATGTGAGGATGTTTTTACTAGTAAATGTAAGGTAAATGTGAGGATGTTTTTGCTAGTAAATGTAAGGTAAATTTACCTTACATTTACTAGTAAAAACATCCCCTATACTTTCCTTGGCATTATTGTCTGTTAGTGCTCATTAATATTGTGTATAACAAAGAAAACGAGCCCTTGAAATTAACACTTCCAGCCTGCTCTGTTGTATGAGTTAAGTAGTCTAGGGAGATTGTTACATAGCATTTGGTAGGTATAGTTCGTTCTAAAGTGCGGAACCTTCCACACTTCTGGAGTACGAATGCTATAACGGTATAAATTGACAGATAGGTTTGCAAGTTCTTCCAGTAAGGTATTGTTGCGTTTAGCACTAGAATAATCGCGCAAGAGTAGTTCTGTAGATGTCATGGACTTTAGTCAGGTTGTATTTCTCAAACAGGTTTTCGGTATGAACCAGATACGGTACATTAGCGACGACACGTATTATGTTCTTCTGCATACGAAATAATTTATTTAAGTTAAACTGAGTCGTGGTTCCCCACATTAGATGCCCATAATATCGCACGGCAAAGCGGGAATTACTGTCTCTGTTTGTATCTCGGCTGAATCACACAATTAATTGAGGCCGCGGTCACCGCATCCTCCAGATAAAGAAAGAAAAAGCGAGACCTCTCGCAGGTGTACATCTCACGCATGCGCATTAAACGCTTTGCTTATACAAACGGGGCCTACGAACTTGTCTAAAGGTCAAGTTGAAGCAAGGGCACATGACATATTTGTAGGTGTGACTTTGCTCCTGTCGGTTCCTCGGCGAGCGCTTGCGCTGCGTTAATTAAACTGCGTTCACCTTATTCTGGTAGAAAATGAAGTGCGGTGGCTATTTGCACCGCCTTATTACCGTAGAAGGCTCTCTGATTTTCTTTTTTTTTCTTTTGGCGTGTACAGCAGTCTGGGTCGTATATCACACAATAAAGCTCCAACAACAAAAAACAAATAAGGCGTGAGTGATAAACCAAGCCTTGGGAGCATTGTTCCTTGCGAAGTGTTCAACACGATATCCGAATGAAAGGAACAAAACAAATGGATGAAATGGAGGAAACGGCATCATTAAAAAAATATCATTTATGCAATGCAGGGAATTCTGAACTCACTAATTATGGCACGCAACGTAGCATATAGCGATAAGGCGAAACTGGATTAAACTGGGTCGTCAAGCACTCTTGGCCTGTTTAAAAAAATACAGCCTGAAGCAACGCGCAATGCTGTCACAGCTTAAGGTATACATACACCAGACGTCTGGTGCTTGGGCGACCGTGCTGCGCTGCTCCGTACGAGTTCTCGCTCGCAAACAAAAAAATCCAGTGCACTGTTGTTGTTTTTTCTGGTGTTTCCCTTTCGCCGGAATGTGGTCGCTGTGGCTGAAGATTGCGTACACAAGCTTGTGCGCATATCGCCATAATTGTTGCGCTATGCACTGTGGGGGCTATCACGGATCTATCCCGACGATAACATTATTACAGAGATAAAATAAGAAGGATTATGTTACTCTGCCAAGACATTCATTTGCAGCTATTGGAATGAACAGCCCACCAGCACGTCTGTTCATGCCCACGCGTTCAGTAATCCTGAATTCTGCAATCTGCAGTACGTTCAGTGGAGAAGCTAAAGCCCTTTAATAAAGTATGTTGTCGACCGCGGAATATAGCTCAGTAGCTATACGGCGTTGCGCTGAGTTCTGGGTCGCGAGTTCGATCTCGGCTGTCACGGTCGCATTTTGACGCCAGTGAAGTGCAAAGGGAGAGAAAAAAAAATAAATTAAAATGTTGGTGCGCTTATGCTTAGGTGCTACATAAAGAACCTTGTGTGGTCAAAATTAGTCCGTAATGTTGCACTTGCTACGCGGGTATTAATAATAATAGGCACTTTTAGCTGGTCCGCTCAGGTCAGACCGGCATATGCACACGAACGCGTAGAAGGAACTGTAGTGCGCGTGACTCAGTTAACACACAAACACGTTGAAAGAACTGTAGTGCGCGTGCGCAGAGCGATCGCGTAGAACGCATCTCTCGCTGCGCTCGTGAAGCCAACTGACCGGAGCGTGAAGGTGCGTCCACTTGATTTTGCCGTCGTTTTGCACCAGAGCTCACCGCGTCTGGGCAAGACGCGCTCGTCAAAAACACGAAATCTATGCAGTTCCTGCACTCTTTTGGGATGCTACATCTGCGAGGGGCTGAGCGTGAGCGACGCTCAGCTAAAAGAGCCTAATATCCTAGTTATAGTTATGGTGCGTAGGTCACGTAATGTAGAAAGGAGAGCTTCGTACTCAGCAGTGGCGTAGCCAGATATTTTTTTCGGGGGGGGGGGGGGGGGGGTTCAACGATACTTCATGTATATTCGTGCGTGCGTTTGTATGTGTGCGTGTATATATACGCAAGGAAAACTGACCCCCCCCCCCCGGCTACGCCCCTGATACTCAGTATGAGCAACGGTATTGCGTGTCGGCATCTTCGTCGAGGCCATTTCTTTCCATGCTCAACATCGCGACTGAGCGAGAAATGGAGAAAAACAGCTGGTACCTTCAGTGAGCTCCTAGCGAAACAGGAGTCGCTGGAAATCTTCACAACGACAAATATAATTTTGAGCACGTCGTTGCGGCTTAACGAAAAAGCGTAAGGACGGCCAAGGGTTCTCAGGTGGGCTGGTTGGTTCATGAACATTGTGGCAGAACAGCGCAGAAAACGGGATGAACGCACAGGACCCACCGTTGAGATGACATTGAGCGCTGTGTCCTGTCTGTTCTTCGTCCCGTTTTCAGCGCTGTTCTGCCACAATGTAAGGACGCCGTTCGTCTTGATAAGTTGTCGCGCCCCCCCTCCCCCTTTTCCTTACTTCAGAAATTGGCATGCGACATACTCGCTGGACTTCCTCCGTGCCGAATTCTTTCCACGCTGTCGTCACTAGGCCACTGAGGTTTGAACAAAATAAATTACGTCCGGAGGAAACAGAGTGTAAAATTAATATCTGAGAAGCGAAGCAACGCGGTCTGTTCGACAGGAGAAAGAATTGGGACGCTGCTGTTGTGCAAAGTACAAGTAAGGAAAAAAAAAGAATCTGTACTGAACTTTTAGAACAATGGAGGCAGAAAGCGCAGCCTTCTTTGTTCGCTACACCTTTCACCAACTGAACCCGTCATCATGTGAACGCACCACCTGCCGTCGGCTCGTGTTACGCGAGGCAAAAAGCACTCCCTGTAAATACAAGGCTGAAAAATTTCCAATGCGCGACATTCGGCTTCTCGATGTTCGTTTTTTGGTTTCTCTACGTCGATTTTTCTACGAAACTTGATGCGGTATGCAATAAAGCTTTTCCTTTCAGCACACAGAGAGTTCGGTACTAAGCCTAAGAATTATAAATGGAGTTAGAAAAATAATGACAGGGTTTGTTCAAGAAGCTGTATCGCAGTGTCTTTCTTGCCTTAGGAAGCTGACAGGCGTACATCTTTATACTGCCTTCGGCTCTCTAAGTGCAATCCCGGTTTTTTTAATGTATCGGCGAGGGCTGTTGCCTCTTTTTTCCTGCCAAATGGCGCAAGGAATCCCTGAGCTGTCTGAAATGGGTGGCTCTCGTGCTACGCTTCAACGCCGAGACGCCGCATTTCTGTTTCCAGGGGCTGAACTGGTTCTGTTTCTCCGCCAATGTGCCCCGCCGCTCTGTGTGCATGGTTTTATCCTTTGAAAATAATTCGTGAATGTATGAGAATGCATCCGGGCGAATTCGCGCGCTAAAGCTAAAAGGCACGACAGCCGAGGCAACGAAAACGCATGGTATAAGCGGCAGGTACATATTTTACCGTTTCGGTGAACAGAGTAACGGCGTTGAGAAGTATACCGCAGGCATCGGCAAAAAGCAATAGGAAATATGTTTTCTTCTTTCACTGCGACAGTGCTCTTACACAAACTGTATATGCAGCGAAATGGGAAAACAAATTGGTGACGCGACAGGAAACCCAACAAACCCATGCTGGCAATCCAATCAGCGAACTCAATTTCGCAAGTATACCTGTACATTAGTTTGTCGAAAGCACTCAGCTGCCTCTTGCGAGAATGCTTCACGGCGCGGCCGTAATTAAGCACACTTCTGCGGATATTCTGACTGTTCAACTGAATGAGAATAAAAGTTCTTGGCTGAGTACCCAGTTTTATCGTATACCGCTGCGCCCATCGACAGTTCAGGCAGATGAGTCCATATGTTCAACGTGTAGCTATCTGCTTTGTATTGAACGCGTCGAGAGAAACCGTTAAAAATGAGTGTACGGTAGGCAATTCGCGTGATTCATATAGAAGCGTCTGCATTTTCACTTTTCTGTGCTTTAACAATTAGTTAATGACGCCTGATGCGCGGTGTTTTTTTTTGTTTTTTTGTTTTTTTGGCGAAGTCGGAACGCTGATGACGGGCTTATGCCATGGCTGCTTGAAAAAAATAATTTGAGCCAGAGAAAAAAAAAATGTCCACTGTAGTCACTAAAGCAACATTAGCGCTGGATGCTCGAAATATGGTTGTGGTGGTGCACGTGTTTCAGCAGGCGGGGTTATCCTGTGTTATAGAAAAGGAGAGACGGTTAGCTCTCCCGTTGATAAGCAAGATGCTAGAAAGAAGAGTGATCCAGCTTATCGTTTATGTTTCTTCCACAATAACTCCATAAGCCCTGAAAAGTTTGGTGTGATTTATATCAGAAGAGCGGCGCCGACGAAACGGTGCATCGGAATGGCGTGGGAAAAGCATACAGCTGTACGTGTAACTTTTTCGCAACTGGAGTACCAATGTCGGGCCGACATTTGTTTTTTAAGATTGCTAAGAAGTGAACGATGCTGTTCTGCATGTTCTCGTCTCGTTCCGGCAGACTTGATGCCTTAATGTTGTATACGCGAGGGCTTATTGGTCAGCTGCCAGCTCGTTAAATGATCACGTGCTTCGTGACGGCAGCTGGCAAAAGCTAATGCTTCCTGGTTTACATGCACATGAATACCCGATAAAAGTGGACCGGAGGACGACCGCCGCTGTAGCTCAATTGGTATAGAGCACCGGGCGCGTTATCCGAAGGTTGTAGGTTCGGTCCCTACCGGCGCAAGTTTATTTTTGCCGGTAGGGACCGGCGCAAGTGCCGGTCCCTACCGGCAAGTTTTATTTTCGTCCACTTTAATTTCTTCACATTTACATCATAATTACTACAGTACAGCTAACAAGATGGCAAATAACGTCCCCTATACCTTCCCTGGCTTCGTTGTCTATTGGTTTCCATTGAGGCTGTGTCTAAGAAAACAAAACGAGCACGTCATAAATTCCCCGTCTTTCGTTTTTCATTAACATTACATTCAAGCATTTTCACATGCCATCAGATTGCGTTGATCTTAACAGCTCCATGAGAGAAGTATGATAGAACTTTTGCGAAGTATAAATAACGTGATAATATGATCATGAGTTGAGAGACGGGGCATGATATTTCCTGGTTCTGTATTGGCAAATAGGCGTGATGCCGCGTGGATGAATGAACTTCCTCGGCGTCGTGGTGGGGCGAGGAAACGGAAGTTACCGGAGTCCGCTCATTTTAGCAGCAGCGCTCTCATTACACGCGCATTGCGGCATCGAGGCGTCAGACGAGCTAGTAACCCAGCACTGTGCTCATGATCGATCTGTTCGTGTCGAGGCGCGTGGGCTTCCGGTCAACACGCGCGGCGATGGAATGATGTTTTGGACGGTCTTGATGCGCAAAAGTTGTCGTCAGTTTGCGCCCATATACCCAGCTATTCATATTCATGAACTTCTTCTTTTAGGCATCCAATAAGCGAGACTGCTGCGGAGAACGCGATCTTGAGTCTTCATTTTGCGATATTCTTGACCTTTCACTGTGCCAACCCAAATGGACAGCGCCATCCATCTACAATAAGGAGCGCGGTGATAGACATATCGAAAGGCTCTAGATGAAACTATAATAAAATTAATATGTTAATAAAATAAAGAGATTAATAAAATAGATATATTTTGTACGCGTGTCACGTTCCTTAGAAGTTACCATGTTGTTACCAGAAGTTCAGGGATGATGGAAGCTTGAAGAGATGAAAAATTCGTGAACACGGCGTATCTCTGGAGCCACTTAGATAAGAAACGTAAACGAATGGCCTGACAGATGTAACGAGACTCACAATTAGCGGTCATCCCCTTGGCATCGGTCATAACGTGCAAACACGGGCGGGGGATGAGCCGGCTTCGCCAAAGCGTGTTTCCGCTCGCCAAAATGACTGCTCCGTCGAACGCAGCAGCAAGGGTTAGGGCCAGGATCTCGGTTGTCTCCATCGTTATCGTCGTCCACGTCGGCGACGAAGATGGATAACGTGGCGTTTGAAAAAAGAGGGAATACGGAAAGCAGGAACAATAACGACCACGAGAGAAGTAAGTCTGTACTATATATAGAGGGAGGACGAAGTAAGCGGCCGGAACGTGTGGCTGAAACGGACCGGGATCAGCGCACCCGCCTGCGGAGGAAGAGAGAAAGAGAGAGAGAGAGAGGGGGGGGGGGGGGCGTCTTTTCTCGTTTGTCTTCGGGCTTTGCCTTGCCTCATTGATGACGTTTCGTGTGCAGCTTCAGATGGCGGGTCGGGCTACTAATTGACGGCGGGGATCTCGGTCAATCCGGAGCCCGGCGGGGGCAGCCATTCGAAGTCTGGTCAAAGGGCACGTCCCTGGAGAGACTGCACGCTGGCTGCGCTCCAGTTACTACCAAGCTGAAAGCGAGAAGACAGCATCAAAGGGAGAAAAACTGAAAGCCTACCGGGCGTGCATTGCAGTATAACTGCGGCAATGCGGGATTTGTTTTATAGAACAAAGTACAAATACCATTTTAGTGAAAGAAACACGGAAGCTTTAACAAATGGCATCGGGCAGCGCACGTTTCCTCTTGGATCCTTGGTGACTATCTTGGCCGTAAACTCCCGGAGGCCATTCAAGCATTAGTGGGCGCGCAGTGAAATGTAGAGCTCACTTTACAAGAGACCATTACAAGGAGCCTCGTATACGACGACGCCGTGTCAAGGGAAACATTGAGAGCGCAAGAGGACAGATGCATAGCTAGCCGCCGCTCTCTTGAGCATGTTTTCAATTGTCGAGATCGCCAGAGCATCTTTTAAAGAAGTAGGACACATAAATCAATCTGTAGCAATCAATCAATCGATCAGCAACCAAACACAAGGTAGGACATCCGCTTGCAAGAACTGACAGAGGACGCGGTTGGCGGAATCAGAGGACGAGATACCTCTTTTCTGTGACGAGGAGTATGTTGGGCGTACGAGACGCTGACTGAGCGACAGATTAAGAGATTACCAACTAAGAGAGACGAACTAACCAGGTTGATAACATAAGCCGCACAAACTGCATATTTGGGTACTGAGTATGTAAGCACTCACATCACTCTCTGTATTCCTATAGTTCCTATAGTCCCTATAACATTACCCTACGTAATAATCCACGCACGCTCAACTGTCTATAGCTTGAAAATTTGTTAATATGCGTTATCAGCAAGACCGAACGTTTGCCTTTTGGAGGGGGCGCAATACATAAAAAGCGGCACTATTTGTCACTCACTTGAAAGGCGTTCAAAGACAATTTGAACGATTTTTACAGTAACGATGCAAACCGTGGAATAGGCGCTGTACGTGCAGGGTCAAGTGACACCGCATGCAAACAGTTACATGAGCTGTAAATGTTGAGATTAAAGAAAAATTGAAGGTTCCATATGTCTACGGCATGGTGCGCTAGGCTAGACACGCAACGCAATTATGAGAGAAGCTGTACCGCGTGAGCCTTTGCAGCAGATAAATACGTGCGAACGGAGAAGTCGTCCTTTCTCCAACCTTAAAGGAGTACTGACACGATTTTGAAGTGCAGCAAAACAGACGTTTTTGGTTTTCCTTCGGCATGTAGTGTTAACGCTCTCACCCACACCGGCATCCGGGAAACACGTATAAATATTTAAGTTTGATTTTAAAGTTTTCATCTCCCAGCATCTGCAAGGCAGCTTCACCGCATGGAGAGCCCTATGACGTTTCAAGTCAGCTCACTTGGTTTGCGAAATCTGGGTTCTGCATGCAGTTTAAATCACAGAAATCGCTGTCGGAGGCACTGGACGACAGTTCACTCATCATGAACCACGTTCGACTGACAGCGACAGCAAAGGACAGCAGGTGCATATTTCGTGGGTTGCAGTCTGCCTGTGACGTCACGGGCCGACTTGACACGTCACTATGAAGCCGCCCTCTCGAAACCGAAACTGCTGGTTGAAAGAAGCGGTATTAAAAATATATGCAATGCATCCCCAGGCACCACGACACTCTTTTTAGGGTTCTCGACACCCGTGCTTTCATTTAGAGCAACAACCCGAAAATTTTTAAAATTCATGTCAGTACTCCTTTAAAGGGGCCCAGCAACACTTCACCAAGTAAGCCAACAGTAGGCAACAGTTAGGCTACTTCAGCCAGTGCTGGCTTTATGCGCTCAGCGTACACTCAAGCCCGCCACGAATTCCTAATGGTGCCTCACGAATCGACTGCCGCAAAAATGTTTAGAATCCATCAAGTACGCGCGGAGTTACAGGGATTTGTCGCACGCATTAAGAGCTTTCTCTCCTTTTTGGTACCAGCGAATGCGCTGAAAGCCAAGTGGGGGCCAAGAGGGGGGGGGGGGTATGACAAAGGAGCAAGAAGCTACGTCTGTTCGTCAGCGCGCGTCGTGACCTTGAGCACTTCCTTTCCTTTTTTTTTTCTTCGAACGCACGGCTTGCTTATGGCGAGCGAGCGAGCGCGCCAGAGTGCTCCTCGATGCTCCTCCTCCCTCCCTCACCGAGCATCGACGCATCCCTGAGCGCGCTGGCAAGTCGCGGCATCCCGCGGCGCCTGCGGTAACTATGCAGCACACGATGCTTAAATCAGCCAAAGGCCGCGTACTTTTTGTTTATGACGAGGTCATTGGGTTCCTGGCATCATTTGTCGAGAGAAGAGCGAGCGATTTCTAGCTGACTTTGAAAATGACTTTGAGGTCGCGTGCTCCGTTATGTTTGACTCATATGTTCTCAGGAGCCTCGATTACCGATCGGCAGTGTTTTCTGAGCATGCTGAAAAAGTGTTGCAGGGCCCCTTTAAATATCCGTCATCCTTATGTAGAGCGTCTAACTTTATGGGGCGGAAAACTTGAAATTCTGCAAATCCAGATAGAGGAATCTGCAAAATTCTGCGGCATAACTGAACAGGCATCAGATATACGTTACAGTTCATTTGCTAAACACTTCCCCCTCTACAAACGCGCTTGTAAATAATTTCAAACCGAAAGAAGCTGTTGGGGCTGATGATCAGTTGATGCTTCGTACTTTCTTCAGTAAGAGCATGACGCTTGTTGGACACAATGTCACCATAGCGCCTGAATGATCTTTCTGCGCCAACAGGGCTGATCGGCAGTGACCGGTATTTAAGGGCAATAGAAGAAAGTGTTGGAGTTGGAGGCTCCATCCCTGCCCAGAAAGCATCAAAATCTATGCCTGGGTTTTCTTGTTTGGAAAGAAATATTGCTAAGCTCTTGCCACTGTAGTCTCTGTTACTAAGTTCCTGTCAACAGCATGCAGCGTTGAGGAGGGCTGTTATTCTTGATGCCGAAAGAACTAACAACTACGTGGCGGGTCCGCAAGTTTGTGTAGTTTCTTAATGGGTAGTTTGCCAATGGCGGCTCTAGCGTGACGAAATTTTCAGTTATGGCGACAAGCGCCGAGATTTTGGCGGGCCGAAAAAAGCGGAAGCACGGGGGACGCACTTCAAAGCCAGCAGGGCCTGGTCATCGCAGTCCGTTGAGAGGGCTGGCTTGACGATGACTGGAGATCTTCGCATGCTTTCAGCGATTTCGCGGTCAGGTATTATACGATTTGAATTTAAGCTCACCCGCCACGGTGGTCTTAATAACAATAATAATAAAGCCACGGTGTTCTGGTGGTTATGGTGCTCGACTGCTGACCCGAAGTTCGCGGGATCGAATCCCGGCCGCGGCGGCCGCATTTTCGATGGAGGCGAAAATGCTTGAGGTCCGTGTGCTTAGATTTAGGTGCACGTCAAAGAACCCGAGGTGGTCGAAATTTCCGGAGCCCCCCACTACGGCGTCTCTCATAATCATATCGTGGTTTTGGGACGTTAAAGCCCAACCATTATTATTAATTAACCATTATCGAACTTAAACTCGAATATTCGGACACCCCTATTTAACAAACAGTTTATTTGCTATCTTTATGAGATACAGATGAGGGGGCTGTAGAGAAAAAGGTGTCCCCGGACAGTTTGACTAGCCTACAACCCTTTGTATTTTGTAGTGAGGCAATATATATATATATATATATATATATATATATATATATATATATATATATATATATATATATATATATATATATATATATATATACTTTTACATAATTATACAAACACAACGCCACACCCGCGCGCATATACACAGGGGCATACTAGTGCTTTAACATATTTCAACTCACACTTTCATCTTAAAAGGCAACGAAATCAAAGGTGTGCACACAACATGAATCTATGCAGAAACCACATACATCCTTTTAAGTTCTTTGAAGGAGGCCGCAAAAAGCTGGAACAAATTTTTTCCACATTTCAGCGAAAAAACATTAGTTCTGCAATCATTCGCGGAACCGCGGAAATCTAGGGCCTCTGTACTTATTTAAGAGAGACCCAACAGAAGAAATGGGTAACAGCGCAAGGAAAGGAATAAACCACAACTTTTATTCCACCCGCAGTAATACATACAGTTTCATATAATATGTACAGACCCAATATGCACGCCAACACTGCGATCGCTGCAAGAAGGACAGGCATAGAGACTTCCATTCTTTAACGTTTTCCTTCACAGCAACCAAACTCACACACACTACTCACTGTAGAATCGCTGTTTATTCCTTGCTGGACTGTTGCTTTAATCATATTTCATGTTTTATTGCGTCGCCATTTCCAGGTATAGCTCACTTTTAATAATTGGCCGATGAAATGTGAAGTTGTTCGGGGCGGCTTCTCCGCTACAACTGTACAGGCGCCTCCGAGGACGTTAGCTAAAGCGTTATCTGTTAGCTTTCTTCCACTCGAGGGAGAGTGGGAGGGGATGTCGTAGTGCTAAAATGCACAGGGGAGGCTGACTCCCAGGTGCCCGCCCTCCGAAATCTCTGGCTTGTATTTTTTTCTGGTAAAGTTCGTTTGTACTATTTTCGTGTGGTATGCCCACAAGTAATATGTCGCATTTCCGAGTGTGGCAGTTTTGTTTTGATGCTCGCTATATTTGTATCTCTTTTTTCTCGGATGTTGTCCCTGCCTCTGGGTGCACGCTTCATGTCGCACTCGCCGCCGAGCTGTGCCGGCGCCTGAGCTCTGTAAAGCTGTAATGCGCAGCTTTTGCTCCGTCGCACCGTAGAAGCAAATGAAAGCGTTAGTGAATTAATTAAACATTAAATCGCTAGTCATTACCTGGTCTAGCGCTCGCGAATGGTAACACACAAGAAAACATTATCCCTTTCACTTCTTTCGAAATAGAGGATCAAGAATCAGAGTTTTATTTCATCACTTGTCGCAGAAGAACTGAGAATATACGGCACACTTTTGTGGAACTTACCGGAAAACACTGACAATAAAATAAACGTGATTTACTGAGCTTCGATTAGCGACCTTTAAAGAAAAGAAAGGAGAGAATTTCACGAAGTGACATTTACACATCGGTGCACCGTTTTTGCGCGCAATCAAATTAAGCGTGGTAGAATCAGCGCTAAAACGGTGCGCCTAAACTGCCCTGCATGAAGCTCCTCTCATGAGCTCTGAGCGCGCGACATATAGGTACAAGAAGAAAAAGAAAGATTAAATTGTGTTTATAAAGCGCGACTATAATTAAGGACTTCAGTTCGAATGAGCGAACGTCTTCAGTATGATAGTTAATGATCGCGGTCTTGTAAAGCGAGCGGCAGGGGCCGGTGTAAGCGCGCAGAGGGAAATCTCGGGTCGGGGCGTGACTGACCCCTACGTTGAGCAATCCTCGTGTCATTCACCAGGCTGTCAAACAAAGCGTGATAGCGAATCACCATCGCCGAGGAAGCGAACGCGATGCCACTGCAGGCTGCGCTAATGCCGTTCCGCCCCTTCAGTTTCTCAGTCTCCAGACGGTGTAAGAAGCCGCCGCACGCTCCATCAGCGCGTGCTAATCGCAGTTGGCGGTCGACGACATCGTCGCGTGTATACTACGTGTACTTTAGCATCGACCGGCCCCTGAAGGGTAACGAAACTGCACAAGAAACACAAAAAAACTCGCATGCTGTGCCAAAGGCAAAACTTGAATGCGACACTGATACGGTGAGCTCGCCGTAGAGTCGAGTGTCGGTCCTGACATACTATTAATTTATTTTTCTGTGCTGCGTGTAAGGAGTGCTGTATAATAATGGGCGTGTGGACAGGCTCCCGGCGCTTGACAACAGCGGCGCGTTCAGGAACCGATCCGTCTCCGCGGGATAAATATGCAATCATGCGCGCTATCCCAGCCCGTGTCGTCACCCTTTGTAAATGCCCAGCCTAACATCGGAGCATCGTAGACTCACGGAGCTCCATCAAACAACGGTGACGCCCTGTCTCGCATTTCGTACTGTGTTTTCTGCGCAGCTGGCGATATATATATATATATATATATATATATATATTATATATATATATATATATATATATATATATATATATATATATATATATATATATATATATATATATATATATATATATATATATATATATACCAATCTATTCAAGGGGCCTTGTTACACAGGGCTGCCATTCAAGGGAACACTGGAGTGACAAATTGAAGGAATTTAGAGTGTTAAATTATTTTTTGAAAACTCTACCATCGTTAATTTCACCTTCATGGGTTAACGATAGGAGATACAATGAAAATATAATTTTCATAATCAAATTTGGCACCGATATCTGTGCACATGAAGGTTAGCGTGACGTCACGGATTTCAATGTGTTTTTTCATATTCTGTCCGCATTGGCCGAACAGTATTTCCTGAAACTTTGTACGCTGTCTCTGGCACCCTCAGAGGACAACATACTTTATCTTTACCAGTTAAGAACTATGGAAGCCTTAGTAGACATTGTCAGAACCTATGACGTCACAGCGAATTGGTGCGGGGACTTCTATGTGACGTCGCCACCTACATTTTATTTTTGCGCGTTTTCTCGCTTATACCAAGCGTATACCAAGCGTATTTTCGCAGCAAGGATTGGGCTTTTGGTATTGCGAAAGGGTAATTTACTAATGCGACAAAAATCCTCTTCCTCTTTAGTGTCCCTTCAATTGCGCCCCACATCCAGAATTTCAGAACAGTGAGACGGTTTGTCGCTTTTTTAGAGGGTGGAAGAGCCTGAATTTCCAAGTTTTAAAAAGGATCTTTTGTTCGCCTATTTCTGGAGCCTTGCGAAACTACATGTAAAGCCTCCATTTAGTACAAGAGTTTCGCTACGCTCGCAAAAGTTTTCAGTATGTCAGCAAATATAGAGGATCATGTCCGCAAAGCCCACTTTGTCTTCTGTGCATGGAATTCTTTCTTTCTTTCATAACCAAGCATACTGTGCTGGAGGTATCGACACATTCATATTATTTGTATTGCACGAACACAAGCGCACACACGCACGTGCACGCAAGGTCATTCCGTCAATCGGCGTGGAAGCTGTAAGGGCCTACTTTATATTGTTCTATCTCGCGTAAAATGCTAAGTGTACTGTTGCTTGCTTCTGGAGCGCTAGCCTTTTTTTCTTCTTCTTCTTTATTTTCGTATCGTTTCGTAGGCACCCCCAGAAGCGCAAAGTTTGCCACATCGGAATACGTGGAGTACACGTTCAACGGACATTCAGCTCATTCAAATTTGGATTCTAAAGGCTTTTCAACTAAGGTCTTTTAATTCAGTCCTTAGTTGCTCCAGACTCGCTAATATGCCTGCAGTGGTCTCATGGCGATATTATGTTGTCTATTCAGAGCCGTACTGAATTTTTTTTTTTTATTTCAGAAAAAAAAAGAAAAGCGACGGAACATGTCGCGGGCAAGACAGTTTAGCGTAATAAAAACAGTGTATGACTTGGCAATGCTCTTTTTTCTTTTTCTCAGTTCATATGCGCTGGTGGCCGTGGCCAATTTTTTCTACGTTCTAAGCCTCATGCGTCCTCATAGCCACACTTAGAGCCACGAAGGGCCCGGGTTTTTTCTGTATTTTATTTTATTTGAGTATTAGCGCTCAAGATCAAGAGGTGGGCCACACAAGGCGGCTCGCAGAGTAAGCATTAAAGGGGCTGTACAGCACTTTAGCGCGTTCCAAATGATCCAGGGAGAGTCGACCGGAAATTGCGAAATAGTGCTCATGAGAAATTAATGAAAATTTCGCGATTTGATTAAGTTCTCGTTTTTGGACGCGGTTAAATGACCGAATATAAAGCGCGTAGAAGATAATGACCACGGACATTCCTCTTGTCCTTCCTCGCCGGTGCGGCCTTCTGATCGAAGATCAACAGTGACTTGGAAAGAGGGAAGCTATTAAGCGCGAGCTGACTCACGAGGGGAATAAAAAAACATAGCAAGAGTTAAACGATTGGCGCGGCGGATACAAATAGAGTTGAACATAGATAGAGGTCATGAAATGAGTTTTCCCGCTTGTTATATACGTATATTCTAAACCGCGCACTTCCGATCAGGAATGCTGCCTAATTGGCACATTAGCGAGTCTAATCACCCACGCTTTCTTAAAAAGTGAGCAGTGTGCGAACTATGCAGCGAGCAGTTCAGCTTGCACGTCCGTTGCCCCAAATGGTTTGTAGTACTTTAAAGGCTCGGCGTCCATGGCTCTGACGTGCCAGTCGGCGTGTGGAACTCTTGAAGGAAGAATGAGATATCAAACGAAGGAGTGCCCCTCACCGATAGCAGCTGCACGTACTTTGTACTCGGACAACGACACCCAGGGCACGATCGAGTAAGAAGAAACGGGTAAATGCAGTTTAGGAAAAGCGACACAAGGAAAAAAAGTGTACACTGGAGTGTATAGTACACAATATACGCTATTTGTACACTGAAGTGTACACTAAGTACACTGGAGTGTAAAGTAAAGGAGTGTAAATTACACATTATACGCTCTTTGTGTGTATGTACTACATTGGTGCTGCTGAATTTCGAAGGAAGAACGCACCTGTAATAAACGCGGGGCATGCGAGACAATCAGAGTCAGCCAGTGGCCCGTACATACTCAAGCTGCCCACCATTGGACTGATGGTACGACGTCATCAGCCTCTGAGTGGCACAAGCCGGACAGGCTCGCTCGCCATGCACGAATTAAATGGGAAATCTGCTGCAGTCAGCGGAGTTACACAATATCGGAGCAACTTTAGCCAAAGAATGAAGGAAACATAAAGGCAGGAGAGTCAACCAGAAAAGCGTCTGGTTGGCTATCCTACACTGGTGGAATTGGAAATAGAAAGATGAACGAAAAGAGTAAAGAAAACGTGCTTTGGATTCACGCCCGCGTACGGCACCACTTAGTCAAAGGTGTTCACACAAGCTTGTCGTATTCTAGAAGCATGAAAGCGTGCCGCCGAGCGCTGGGGACAGTGCTCTAGTATCACCTGCACGGAAAGGGCCGATCATTCAGTGGACAAGGGTGTCAATGCAGGCTAGTTGGTATTTCATTGCAGGTTTTTGGGTGTAGCGCCGCGTACGAATTGGTAAGAAAGAAGATGACAGGAAAGAGGCGCACTCGCAACTGAACTTTATTTTGCGTCGATTGCAAATATAAAGCTATGAAAAGCACCACGTGTTACCTCTAACACTGCCACATAGTAAAACCAGATAAAACCAGATAAAATGGCCTACCGCACTAATCATCCAGATAGTCTATTTCACATGAAAATAGGTCAAGAGACGGCTTGCTGATGCATCTGCTGCCCAACTTGTTGATGACATATGCTTCAAATAACTCACGCTCTTCTTTTCTTCTATATCTTTTAAGTACTCGCGTCTTTTCCAGCTCAGGTGCGCAGTGGGCTGACGCGCACTGTTTTATGCAATGAAGTGCCAAGTTGCTTCCCGTACCACTCTTTAACATGCCCTTATGTTCCCTTAGACGTTCGTTGAGGCACCGCCCCGTTTGACCGACGTACACCAGTCCGCACGTCAGGGGGATCTCGTACACGACGTTCCTTTGGCATTCGACGAAGGACGTGACGTGTTTCTTGGTGCAAGTCGGCGTCCTGTGCTCACGAGAATTAACTTGGCGGCACATGGCTCCGAGCTTGTCTGGAGCGCTGAAGACAACACGAATACCTACGCGTACCGCGTTCTTTTTGATGCGATGTGAGACGCCGTGAATATAAGGGATTACCGCAGTCTTTGGGCGTGTCTCCTGTACTTTGTCTTTTTCTGCAGCATCGGTGCGTTGGCGACAATGCTTTTGTGCAAGAAACGCACCGATGCTGCAGAAAAAGACAAAGTACAGGAGACACGCCCAAAGACTTATAATCCCTTATATTCACGGCGTCTCACATCGCATCAAAAAGAACGCGGGACGCGTAGGTGTTCGTGTTGTCTTCAGCGCTCCAAACAAGCTCGGAGCCATGTGCCGCCAAGTTAATTCTCGTGAACATAGGACGTCGACTTGCACCAAGAAACACGTCACGTCCTTCGTCGAATGCCAAAGGAACGTCGTGTACGAGATCCCCCTGACGTGCGGACTGGTGTACGTCGGTCAAACGGGGCGGTGCCTCAACGAACGTCTAAGGGAACATAAGGGCATGTTAAAGAGTGGTACGGGAAGCAACTTGGCACTTCATTGCATAAAACAGTGCGCGTCAGCCCACTGCGCACCTGAGCTGGAAAAGACGCGAGTACTTAAAAGATATAGAAGAAAAGAAGAGCGTGAGTTATTTGAAGCATATGTCATCAACAAGTTGGGCAGCAGATGCATCAGCAAGCCGTCTCTTGACCTATTTTCATGTGAAATAGACTATCTGGATGATTAGTGCGGTAGGCCATTTTATCTGGTTTTATCTGGTTTTACTATGTGGCAGTGTTAGAGGTAACACGTGGTGCTTTTCATAGCTTTATATTTGCAATCGACGCAAAATAAAGTTCAGCTGCGAGTGCGCCTCTTTCCTGTCATCTTCTTTCTTACCAATTCGTACGCGGCGCTACACCCAAAAACCTGCAACGATCATTCAGTCAAAAACCGCAACTGGCCAATCGCGGTGTTGCCAAGTCAAATGCCCAATGATAAACAGCAGAGGCAACGATTTGCGGATTCAACCCGTACGACATTATGTTATAAAAAGCAAAGCACTATGTTAAGTTTGACGGGCTGCTAAAGACAGCGGAAGAATTTGGATTTATTTTATGAGCGGTCAGCATGTAAGAAAGCGATTACAAAGTCTTGTGTTCCGTACATGTAGGCGCAATGAATGTCGCAACAAAAGAACGTTGTGCTTATATATAGAGCGCTGTATGTTCTATTCATGATCCCTAGAGGGAGGGCGAGGGCGATCGTATTAGCGCGTCGTTTAATCCTGCATGTCTTACATCCCATCCTTCACGTAAATCTTGTGTTAGGTTAAACAAGACGACAGTGGTGTACTTCTTGAAAAAATAAAGAGCTCGCGTCTAACGTATCTGAGGCGCTGGGCTTGGTTTCTATTGCGATAATGATGTAGAAGTAACTGTATACAAAGTAACGAAATGACTGTAATGCACGGCAATAAAATTATAGCGAAAAAGTCAAACAGTTGAAGAACTTTTTTTCTAACTGCTCGAGCAGTAAATCTGTCGCTAAGTAAGCCGGGCTGGTAATGACAAAAAGTCCTTACGCTAGAGTTCACTGTAAGCAAAAACTGGAGCCAATCTTGACGATGGGCGTACTGTTACGGATTAGCGAAGGACGAAGGCGAGGAACACCCGTGAACGCAAATCTCCGGGATTTTAGTCCCAGATCCTTAACTTTCTTTTTGAATACATTCCAACAGGCGAAGTTATTTCAGGAAGGACTAATTGGGGGGAACCTTGAGCTTTCTTCGTTGGCGTTCCTTTCTTTTTTATATATATGACAATATTTGAAAACAACACCATTAAGTTCAGCCACAGGCTTCTCTTTTGGCCTTTGATAACCTCTGAGACCTACGCCGCACTACCGAGATTCGGAGATCTCGTTGTTCAAACCACTGTTTCTGAGAAGTTGCACCTATACATATATACCAGCAAGTCAAGGCGCTGTAGATCATTCACATATATAAATACTTGTTTAAGGACACGATATGCACAGATTGCTGCTGCGCCGACAGTGACAGCGGGAGATTCCACTTCTACATCAACCTCCAGTTTTCAGCGTGATTGTTTCTAGAACGAACTTGCTTCCGAGCGGTAACAGTATAAACAGCGAAGGTGAGTGTTTCAGAGCTTGCTCTCTTTATGAACCCAAGCAAGGCGGATACGTAAGTATTCTTAAGATAAAATTCCAGCCAATCCGGGCGCTGGACATATAATAAGGCAGCCGCGACCAATGGACAAACGAGACTTGATAACGAAAAGATTTGCAAACGCACCCGTGTTTCTAGTACGAGCAGGAACAGCAAATCTCGCGACGGGAATAGCAGCGACTCTGTGTTGACAAAACGTCTCGAAAGTATACGTTTGAGAAGCGATGAAATTGACGTCTGCGTATGAAATAAATGAGTGATGGGGCGGGCAGTGTTTGTGCGTTTGCGTTCCGTAGCATACGTGTCGAGGAAGCGAGATATGAAACGGGCATTAGCGCGATGCGCGTGCCAAGCGGATTATGTAGGCGTCGGGTGTGTAAATACGAGGCTCGAGGCTTACTGTGTAAAGCCCGTGGCAACGCGAGGAGGGAAAGTTCAAACGACGCAACGAATTGCGAAACTACTCGTGCGTGCGTTCCTGTACTCGCAGCAATGACAATCGGGCTGCGCATATTTCCAATCGAAAGTGGTTTGCGAAAGCTTGCAGCGAGGAAGCGGTACTTCGTGCTCGCAATTGAAATTTTCGTAATGTTTGTCTGACGGTCTGGACTGAGCAATCTAAATGCAACGTGGCACAGAATGAACAATTGGTATCTTAGCGCTGCTTAGACTTAGGGTATATTTACATAACCAGCACCGTTAGTGCAAGCTTGCTTAATTTCGTCCCGCTCAATTGTAACGATACGCTTAGATCAAACAGCGCAACAAGCCTCACACAGTGTCCTATGTACCGTGTTTTTGTCCTTATAGAAGCACCGCCACTTTACGTCATGAATGTTACATTGCCGCACCAAAACTTCCCACCCTGCATAATTATGAACAATGACAATTCACCGGCTACCACCGTTGTGGAGCGATGGCCCGTCGTTCTGATCGAAGGCCGCCCACCACAGTTGTCCTTTGTGTTGACTATGGAGAGGCTGCTTTAAGGACCTTTTGTGCGCTCTCGTTCTGTGTTTTTGCCATACGTCCTAAAAAAAAAGAAAAAAGAAAAAAGAAAAGAATGGCGCAGTACAACCAAAGTCAAGCCAAAATGTTCGCTGCTTGAGATGGGCCTCTCGACTCTTCAAAATCTGGGACCTTCGACTATACACGGCGAAAAAACGAAAGCTCACACATCGACAGAGACGTAGCGACGTTTGTGATGCCGCAAAACCATGGCTACACTCTAAACGTGGTGACCGATAAATGTGATTTTGTACACCGATAGTAAGGGTTACCAAGTTTAGAATTTATGCACTCAAAGCTAATGTAACCCTTACTTCATAGGTGCCCAAAATCACATTTATCGGTTACCACGTTTAGAGTGTATAACCGGATGGGACCGCCACGGAGAAATGCTTCACCATGAAGCGACGAGTAAGCTCGCAGAAGTCGGTGTTGTTTGCATCATGAAAGAACAGAAAATAATCACTTATGGGCGTTCGTCTAATGTCCAATTTTATCTGAAACCTTATGGTCCAAGCGAAAGAGAACAGAACGAAAGAAAAAGCAGCGTCTGTAAACTATGTTGAATAGAACTTTATCCATTCCTCATACTTAAGGTAAGACTCAGTCTCTGAATGTGCGAATGCGTTACCGGTGTCCAGAGTTCTATTCAGAAGCCTATTTTTTTTTAATAGTTTCTTGAAAGAGAAGTCCTTCTTGATTAGCCGCTTATCTGCGGGCCAATAGCTTCTGTATAAGAGGCCGCCTTCAGCAAGAGCATTGGACATATTATGTGGAAAGCAACGAGGAAAAATATACTTAAGTTTGATGACTGCAGCCCATTCTGATAACTGATTATAACTGATTACCTTACACCAGAAAGAACGTTAATAGGATGTCATAAGCACAGGCGTGCGCAGGGTTCCCCATCGGGGGGGGGGGGGGGGGGGGGCGAAGGTTCATCGCAGCGCGCCCCCTCCTACTAAGTTAATGTACGAGGCGATTTTGCGCCCCCTCCCCTTCTTAGATGACTAAGGAGGGGCGGCCGCCCCCCCTGCCCCCCGTGGTGTGCACGCGTCACAGGTCGATTAAGCACTTTTACGTTCGTGCAATATACCGTTCCCCCACGGTCTTTAGACTGCCTTCAAAATATCTGCGGTATGTCTATTATTGGAAAGGGAATTCAGAAGAGATAGAACTTTAGAAGATGAAGAAACCATTGGCGGAGCCTCTTTTACTGTCAGTCAGCAGTTTTTTTTTTCATTTCTTTTTTTTTTCCTTTGTGCACGGTGAATAGGAGGCCCTGCATGAATAAGCACCCGCTCCCGTACGTGCCTGGACTATATCTCCTCTCGGAACCTACTTAGCGTCTTTCTAAAAACAGGCCCCTGTGTGACGGGGAAACAGCCAGACCGATGCTGCGACGGCAGCCTTGGATATACGTATAGCCAGACATCCATGATCCGCCTCACACTGGCTCCGTCACAAAATAATCGAAAAAAGAAAAATGATCGCGCGTCTTTTCATCGCTTTATGAAGTTCGTATTTGTGTCATCGAGCTCGAGGATGACGACCTTCGGGGTTTACGCGGCAGAAAAGGATTGTCAGTCCGTTGCGCGTGAGAGCACCCACGAGGACTCTTAGAGGGGCTCCAAAAATAGTTCCGACGGCAACAACGAATACGACGAGAGAGCGTACTACGGGCGGGCACCGGGAAGACAAACACAGCGTGCAAGGCCGCGCGGAGACAAGTGGCAGCATCGCAACCCCGCGTCCATCCTCTGACCGCGCCAATGAATATGTTTGCGCGTCCGCGACAAGCGCGTGGTGCGCCGCCACCGAGGTCGTAGACGCAGCGCGGTGAAAGCGGCACGCGCGCAGCGCAGTCGAGCTTGCCGCTCGGCTCCATCGCGTGATACTGCCCAGGGGAAAACCCTGGCCCCTCTAGAAATGACATAGGCGGCACAGCGGCGCAGGGGTGCTTGTAGGGAAGAGGAGCGACGATAAATCTATCTGGGACAGACAGTGAAGAACAGTTAGGCGGAGAATAATCTCGATGGAATGCGGCGCTGTTTACGTCTGCCTCGGCTCTCCTCGTCCATATTGCGTTCCCCGCGTGCGCCGTTCGTCTGGTTCGGTTACCGCCTCGGAGGTGCCTCTCTTGAAAGAAACTCGGTGCGACAATGTTGGCGAGGAACTTTAAAAAACAAATGCTCGCGCAGGAGACACGCTGGCAGGGCCTGGAAACCAGCGCGAATATGCGTGACAGCATTTTATCATGCTGCCACCGACGGCGGATACTCGCCTACATTCTTTCTCTCTGCGCTCAAACCGTGCGAGGAAAGGAAGACCGCATTCCCAACTGCTCCCGTACCATGGGTATATTGCGTCTGAATTTCCTCACTAGCTTCCAGTGGAGACAGCACTAGAGCTCTGTTTGCACACGCACAAACAAACAAAAATTGATATCAGCTCTGCGACGCGTATGCTACGACCAAGGGAATAGTGGGGGGGGGGGGGGGGACGCAACATCGCAACATGTTACTGCATTGGCTTTGATCGGAAAAGGAGTATCGACCACACAACGTGATATAGGCTGTGGGCAGCTCCTCTGTTCGGAAACGGGACAACAGAGGAGAACACACAGACAGCATCTGCGTGTTCTCCTATACGCTTCCAAAGCAACGTCGAGCGGCGCGACTGCTCTCATCGCAACTGGGGGCATCCACGGCCGCAACACTGCCACCCCCACTTCCGCGCACGCGCAGAGCTCTCGGATTGCATCTGTGGTGCGTCACAATATAACTCTATATTGCTGACTATATACAGTACTCTGGGCCGAATGAGGAGAGCATGCGCGCACGTGTCCTTCCCGCCGCCGCTGGTAAATACAGCGACTAACAGCCTTCGCGGGCAGCGTCTGCCCCCAGTAACGCACAGCTCAGCCGCACGAGCGTCGCGCCCAAACTTGAGCTTGGGTCCCCTATATTGTCCCGTTTTTGTGGGCTGTTTCACGCTCGGATATCTTCATCTGGTTAACCTCCTTACTTTTCAGGAACGTAGCCGAAATTTTATTTCAGCTACGTTCCTGAAAGGGCCGAGCCCTTTACATGTATGCTTGCGCGTGTGTTTATGTGTGAATATATATACGTACATACAAAACGAATTTCGGAGTGGTGAACCTCCCATCCCCCTTTTTGTCTTCGCCTGTACGCTCTCTGTTCCTTTATTATCCTTTTTTCTCAACTCTCGCCCCGTTATCTTTTGAGGGTGGATACCTGGGCACGTTGGTTGTTAAAAATGAGAGCAGCACAGGAGACAGGGAGAAACGAAGGAAGAGAAAGGGCCGTGTTACCTGCCTCTCGCGCTCTTGTCATCTCTGGGGTCTCTGCAATGGGACCCATCTAATATTCCCATGTTGACTTAGTCAACATGGGAATAGCAGTAATTCACAGATTTGCCTAAGCCTTCTTGCCTTCTTGGCTTCGAGTGACTTTGTGGTTTTACAAACTGATTCTTATCAACAAACGATTGTAATATGAGTGCGACGATTCACTATCAATATTCAACCACATTATGGAGTTACGCTGCTGCGCTCGAGGTGCCGGTTTCGATCTCGGCAGTGGCATCAAATTTCTGTGGGAGCAATTAAAGTGCAAAAATTCTCAAATTGTACTTAGATTTAGGTGCACGTTAAGGAAGTCCAGGTGATCAAAACGAGCTCAGACTCTCCCGCTACGGCGTGTGTCGTAATCATACTGTATTTTCGGAGTGTAAGAACAGCGTTGATGGCGCGTTGGCGATGCGCAGAATCGTAATTCTTCAATGCTTTATCAATTTGATTGTGAGCTCTGCACCCGATGACGGCATGTTACGCATGGCGCGTCCAGCGCGGTGCGCAAATATGCGGTGCATGTGCAGCAACGCTTACGTACCATTTTTCGAGGTGACGCATTATGAATCACGCAAAACTAAAAACCCATACATAATATCGTGAGCGATAAATGTACATAATACTGTCAATAGGCTGAAAAACACTATGCAAAGACCTCACGGCGACGTGCATAATCATATAAGCGAAATACGATGTTGACTGACTACCTTGAGATATGGTTCTGGCACAAGAACACACACACACACACACACACACACACACACACACACACACACACACACACACACACACACACACACACACACACACACACACACACACACACACACACACACACACACACACACACACACACACACACACACACACACACACACACACACACACACACACACACACACACACACACACAGAGAGAGAGAGAGAGAGAGAGCACGCGCTCTTTCTGTCCCTTGACGGTGTGTTGTTTTCTTACCTGGCGCCAGAAGCACATCTTACAGTAATTTGTAACTTCCGAAACTTCAAAACCGTCGCGAGTATGTGCCTGCCTAAAGGGTGTATGTGCCGTTTGTGTGAAGATTGTGCGCATCATATTTTAAACGCAACACCCTGAGCATCACGTCTTGCCTGTTTTAAAGAAAGACAACAGGTTATCAATAAATAAAAGAACAAACATTCCATATCACTTTCATAAGTCAGTTGGACTTTAAAGAAGAAGAACTGCATTCTTGCTGCATGCCAAAGCGGACGATATTTCGGGACGCACTTCTGAGCATGGCTCACAACCAGCGAGCATGAGGCTGTGATAAATTCCCTCCCGCTTCCCGAAGTAACGTGAGGAAGAACTCGCCCAGTAATTTTTCTTTCCCTTCTCCACTTGTGCCCTTCTGTGCAGCTCGACAGGTGCTCTGCGCCAGACGGATTGGCTCATCGCTCAGAATTTAGAGAAGCAGCCGTAATTTGAGTCAGAAATTGTTACGCTCACGTATTTTTCTTCAGAGGCGATGAAGTAGGCGGCTTTACGCAATAGCAGAAGTCGTTTCTAAATGTGGAACCCGACTGCGTATCACATAAGAGAACGAGAGATAAGGAAAGCATGTTGAAAAAGTTACGTAGTGCGACATTTTCTCCGGGACCTGTCACAAGTACTCCACATCCTTGTGAAGATCAGATTTCTAATTTTATAAAAAAAAAGGAAGTAATTCGATGATTCGGTCATCCCAAGCATTTCCGCGACGAAAATTTTGATGAACCACTCGAGGTTTGTGCCAAGGCTTGCACATTATCTTCAAATTAACTCTCTTACGCACTATTAACGCGATGTCGTTAAAGAGCCCGTTTCGCAGAAATTCGTCTCTGCATCGGCGTCATTGGTTGCGAGTGAAAAATCAGCGTTGTCCGTGAGCGAAAATTCGAGATAGATGCAAATGAATAAATAATAAAAAATCGTTGGCCCAAGAGAGGATCGAACCCAGGTCTTCGGCGTGGCGAGCAGGTGTCCTGTACCTCGAAGCGACGCCAATGCCTGAAACTGCTTCGTAAAAAAAACGCTATAAGAATGTGATGTAGTGGATGCACGGAGTCTCCTTAACGCATGTAATATTGCATGGCAGAATCGTAGAATCGCACCAGGCGTCAAAACAAGTGAACTGCGCAACGAGTGGCTGGTTTAGAGCTGCCCGCCAATTACACAGTGCGCATGTGCGCAGGTGCGCGTGACACCTTAGCGACGAGCACTGGGTACTTCGCCAATTTTTAAAAAGAATTACGGCATAATGGGTACTTAGCAACTGTACATCCAGTAGACATGCTAGGATAGTTTGAAACGACCAATGTTACGCGCACAAACGTTCCTTTCCTTGCGGCACGGTTGAAGGCGATGCACGTGGGGCCCGATTACGCTATCGCGTTCTACTCTTGAAGGCGAAGCTCAAGCGTCATACAAGTTCTTTTAATCTTCTTCGTTGCATACAGTAAACGGATAGGCCTTCGTCCCATTGCACATAAATAATGATGATTAAGGTGATAATATGCGGTACCAAAAAGTGTCATCGCAGGAGAGGCAGGAGCACAAGGGCGTTCGTTCCACATAAGCTTTGTTTAGTAAGCGGAACATATCCTCGAATAATTAATGAAGTACTGTCAGCATAGATCGGTATCATAGCAGGAGAGCGTATGGTAAATGATTAAGACATATCTGTTACAATCTTCCGGAACGACATGTAAACTTGCAGTAAGCATGCAGGGTCTGTCCGTAAAGTAATGACACTAAGGTCTGACAAAAAAAAAAAAAAAAAAACTTATTGATCCGATTGGTACATATGATTAAAATTTTTCAGTTTCCTTAAGCGTCGATACACTGTTTCCAAAGCGAATCCAACGCTTCAAAGTCTCCCTGATAGTTGATTTCTGCGACCTCCTTCAGAGACTCTGTGACAGACCGTTGGATGGCGGGAACACCATCGAAACGGTGAACTTTTAGGCTTATCTTTAGCTTTGAGAACAAGAAGTCTTACGTCAGGGCTGCCCCGCCACGGTGGTCTAGTGGTTATGGCGCTCGACTGCTGACCCGAAGGTCGCGGGATCGAATCCCGGCCGCGGCGGCTGCATTTTCGATGGAGGCGAAAATGTTTGAGGCCCGTGTACTTAGAATTAGGTGCACGTTAAAGAACCCCAGGTGGTTGAAACTACCGCAGTCATATCGCGGTTTTGGGACGTTAAACCCCAGATGTTACATCAGGGCTTATGTAGCCCTGATCTGAGCCCGGCAGCTTTGTGCAAGTGGTTTATTTTTGCGTTTTTTCAATTCTACAGTGAGGGGAGATCTTTTTCATCACAGACCAATTCTACGTAACGAAGAAGAAACACGCGATATGTTGCCAGGTTCCGGGTCTTGCTTATAATCCAAATACAACAAAATTTAACAGAATGCCACACTCAATTGTACGCCACCTTGAAATTAGATTCGGTAAATGCAGACGAAGTAATTAATTGGAGCACTGGCAGCGGTAATATTTTCTTAATGTGTAGCTGAGTTTTCGACTTTTGTTCGTGAATTAATATAGTCCCCCAATATTTAAAAGAGCGCGTTCTGAGAAAAACCGTGAAATGCGTTAGCGAAGAAGCTGTTCTCGGCACACTTGTTTAAGGCGTTGGTAAGGTCGTTTCTTGTCGTTGATTTGCAGCTTATTTTTGAGCAAGAATACATTAACGTCGCAGCCACTTTACTACACTTTTTAATATGTTGCACGCATATAGGCAGCGTCTACGCAGAACGAGCAGAGTAGTGCGGCGTCAACGTCGTTGCAGCGAGGCGGTGTTGCCACGAGAGAGTTGACACTTCCTAAAATTGATCGACTTTGTAGACGATATACGCCGTCCCCGGATCTGGAGGAAACGGGCGAGTCACAGTATGCAGCTGAGAACGCTTAGACGGACCGCTCCGCCCCGTCTGTGCAGCCGGTTGAGTGAGCGGCGCCTCAGGCTATGCCTTTGACCTGCTTTGGGATTTTTGTGCTTCGAAAATACTTGGCGTGCTTACTCACGGACGGGACTCTGTGGGAAAAGTGGAACGGTGCGTAAAAATGGCGCGGCTTTATTACCACCTGCTGCTACTGACACGGAGAGGAACAAAAACTCCTTTCACGGGAGAACACAATCTCCTCCCTGGCAATATGCACATTTTTATCTTCGCTTCAAGGCACGTTGAGTGAGGAGCTTTTGTTACCTGCGGCTGGCTTCAATCGCGTCAGCTTTTGTCGTTCATTTCTTTCGCTTCACCATGTCGGGCTGAATTCTAAAGAAGCATTCTGTCCCGTTCGGGCTTGTATGGTTACCGAGACGAACGACGTACGCCTTCCCAGCAGCTAAATAGGGACACCGCGTTCCAGTAAATCGAGCCACGGCGAGGGTATGTCTTGCGGAAATGGAATTATCCGCTTCTTCTGACGCAGCAGCAGCGGAAGAGCAGGCTGAATGCCGCGGAAGGACTTTCAGCTGTCCTCCTCCCTTGCTCCTTCTGTTCTCTTCCGCAAACGCAGTGTCGCGAGCACACGCACGTTACCGTTCAGCTATTGGGACCAAGACACGCATACATATAGAGCTCGCCGCCAGGGCAGAGCAGAGGAAAGTTTGATGGCAAGCATTTCCCCGAAAGTCACTCTGTATCTATACTGAGCTCGTGAGAAATGGAGACCCTTTCTAGTCCTCGGGAAAACACGACTGTCGTTCGGAGCCTCATCGGAGCGGTCGCAGTAGGAGCTGTCCTTTATTTCGAAAGACGGAAGACCACAAGAGAACAGAAACTGCGTCGCGCGCTTGACCTTGGTTGAGCTCGTCGGCTGAGCCTCTCCCTTCTGCCCTACGGCTGCTTGCATTCGGCGTCAGTCATGCTGTTCGAATTCTTAATGCTAAAAAGAAAAAGCGAAAGAAATAAACGAACTGGGGTGAAGTTCTGGCCGGAGGCATATTCAGCTGTTCTTTCATTTACCGCTACTTGTTCGAGCGATCATTCTGAATGCAAGATGTACCGCATAATCGCTACGGCACTATCACGAGACCTTAAGCTATAGCAGTTGGAAGTCGACATGGCGGCGAACGGATGGATACACACTCGCCGCAGCGTATACACATTGGATGGACAAGGGTAAAAGGTGCCAGAGAGGCCTGTCTGGCACGTTACTCTTGTTCATCCAACTTTCATCCAACGAGATTGGACTCGTGGGCAACTTTTATTGGCTACGAAGCGAAGGCTACGAAACCGAAGCTTGCATCATCGCTGCTGGAAGCAATATCGCGATTCCGTTCATGTATTGTTACGTGGAAAATAAAGAAACGAGACGCCAAACCATGTAATCAAAATTCGAGATGGGGGCCACGCAACACTTGCCACCCAACTGTTGATAAATTATTTTTTGTTCACCCCCTCGAGTTTTTGTACATGCGCAGGATTTGCGCATTTCTCGAGTGTAAAATATCGCCCGTATACCTTCCTATGACAATACGGTGGTGATGTTTACCGAAACACGCCCGGTGTATGCGCCTGCAGCTGGAATCGCGAGGTGGATTAGTCTGTAGTCGGTGAACACATAAGAATGGCTGAGCGAAAACTTACCGCGAAGCCCGTATAGCATACTCTCTACCACGCTGGGACGAGTGCTGATATGCGAATGAAAACATCAACAAATACATAATTGATACACCAATTGTTACTGAAGTGACGTCTCGTTTTCGTTGTTTTAAACTGAAGCTTCAACTCACTCTTCTTCATTTTTGTTTTTGGCATGCAACTTGACTTTCTGTCCACAGAAAAAGAAAAAGAGTCAGAAAGCTGTGTATATATATATATATATATATATATATATATATATATATATATATATATATATATATATATATATATATATATTGATTTACAGCATAGTGTCTGTTTTTTGGAGTAGCTGATTTCTTTCTTCGCCAAGACAAGTCAAACTCCAGAATTTAAATGAATCATTATTATTTCATTTAGGTATAGCTTTGCAGAGGAATATAGAAACAAACGGATCTCAAGCACGCATGAGGAAGCACGGATGACCGTGCTTTCGTCGCTGCTTTATTGTGGGAGATTTATGAAAGTGCTTCGTTTTTATACGCTTATGTACAATGTCGAATGAAGATCGAGAAGTAAGTATAGGTGACTCATACAGCACAGATTCTAACCTGTATGAGTCATGTATAACGTGTTCAACGTGTACAACGTGTTCTACTCCAAATTAGCGCTCTATATGTAGCCTTGAAGTTGCTGTTAAAGCGCATGTCGCGTAGATATTCCGCGCGAGCGTGTATTCTCGTCCATGGTACGTTAATGCCTCTATGTATAGAATATTAATTAGAACTAACAGACAATAATGCCAAGGAAAGTATAGGGGATGTTATTTGTAGTAATTAGGATAAAGATGTGAAGAAAGTAAAGGATAACTTGCCACCGGCAGGGAGCGAACCTGCGACCTTCGAATAACGCGTCCGATGCTCTGTGATCTGATGTCATTGCGGTGGTTATTTATCAGCGTAATCACGAAGTCATATGCGATTGATTAGTGTACCAAAACAATTCAGTTTCCACTACGGCGTCTCTCATAGCCTGAGTAGCTTTCGGACTTTAAACACCATAAACCAAGAATCCCTACCGTTCCACCTTTTTATTTGCATTTGTAATCCGACTTGGTATGAAAATGTCAGCGGCACACGTAAACCAAATTGGTGTAAACCTATTGTTGGGTAATTGTGGTTCACTAGTGTATTGTGGTTCACCGCACCAACAAGGTAGTGACTGTCGTGGTAGTAAAGTTCGTAACTTGGCAGTTACTACCTGCAGTTACTCTATAGGTAGTAAGTGTTGTGACAAGCACTTACTGCATCAAATTATAAATACCACTACTTTTTTTTTAAATCGTGCAATTACGTATAAGGAAGTTTTCGCTTCCAGATTTTTTGTCTTTATTATTCGGTGCCACAGAAGATGTTTAAGAGATATTTTGATAGCATATGTAGGTCTAATCATCATTTGGCTGTTGTCGTAAATGGAGGTATAACATTTTTCAGCAGGGAAGGCCTACCAAAGACTATTCAAGCAAATTACCATCACTGCAGGTTTCTTTGGCTAGCAGAAACCGAACTGCCTGGGATTACACACTGGCGAAAAAGACAGGCAGGCGTCCACTTCGTCCCGGCCAAAGTAATTTGCTGGAGAGCAAGGTTCTCGTAGGTCCGTCCACTCTCTGTACACAGAAATGGAGCAACACCAATGAACGCAAGCTGTCGTTTTATAGTATGACATGCTGCTTGTTCTCTTCTTTTTCGTTGTTCAGGTGACCTGCACTTAGTGAGCAATATTTCCAAGAAGTGGCCGACGGATTAGATTGGAAGCGTGAGTGCGGTAACGAATTGGCCCTTCGTCGATCGGAGCTGCTCGCCAGGTACGCCCGCTTGTCCTGAACGCGGGCTCGACAGCCCGGCTCTGCTTTCTGCGAGCCGTACATTGATCGAGAAACGACGAATAAAAACAAGCGAGAAAAGTAACGCCAGGCGGTGTCAATACGCGAACCCAAGCTTCGTTACATTCTCCGCAGGGCTGTCGCTTGCTAAGAGAATCAGCGATCGACTTCGGGCTCGGCACCTTCCCAGCTGGAAAGATTGGGCGAGAAGTCGCAGCCACTCCCAGTGAAAAGGATCAGAGTGTCGGGGCACTTTTGGAATCTTCTTCTGAGCTCGTAGACCCGTTTTGGCGGTGCGTGAATTCCATTTGCTGTTTTCGGTTCCTTGTCTTACTGCTTGTCCAGCTACCTCCTGTTCCAGTTGGCGCAAGGGCAAACAGGAGCAAGCACCTCCTCTCATTCGCCGTTCTGTTTCGTATTTAGGCGAACGGCGTTCCAGCTGTGCGCACCAAATGCATTCACGGTGCTCAGTGACTGCCTGAGCGAACGATTGCGAGAGAGAGAAAGAGGGAAAGTGAGATTACATATCGATCAGAAAGACCCGCTCTTGGCCTGTTTTGGAGAAAACAGTGCAGGGAACAAAAGTCATAAAGAAAGCAGAAAAAGCGGCGCCATACTCTTCCTACAGAACAGGACGTTCCACGTAGTCTCCACCTTGACAACATTTCCAGACTTTCTTTTTTTCTTTTTTTTTTTTGCTCCTTAGGTAATTTTACCGCTCCGTTCTAGGCTCTCTCCCAACAATAAGTGTACACTCGTAGTATGATAATTGCAGCCCTGAAGTCAACTTTGAGTTTGGATACGATAGCGGCACTTCTTTCCGCACCGCCTTATCTAAGAACTGTCGGATTCTCACTGAGTGCATTTCTGCGGAGATGCGTAAAGCGGAAATGAAAGTGGCTGGTGGCCATTCCCATTTCCTCCCGGGGTCATTTTAACGTTCTCTTTACGTAAAGATGCGCGGGACGCATTTTTTCGATGTGGAAGGGAGATCAAGTGCGGTATGCGTGAGTATAGGCGCAAAACACCTTTGCGTCTCGCCCACCAGTTGTCATTCATGATTAGCTTATAAATGAACATACAAAGCATTGACGATGTATGCGACGTACTGCGTGTGCACTCTGTCGCGAAAATTTTAGTGGCGTGAAATACAATAACCAACGCACCGACTTAAAAACAGGAAACGGCGGCGTATGATCCTTCCCAAGTGCGCCCACGTTACACTGCGTAGCTTAATTGCACGAAAAGTGCAGAGAGTGCAATAATATATAATTTTTTTCGAAAACGTCGCGTGCGGGTGCACATTGGCCTTGAATTGAAATGGCTAGCTGCCCGAGTCTTTAGATTCCGCGCGTAAGCACACACGCATTTTTATTGCAGTTGGCGCCCAGATGGTTGCCTAGGTGAGAGCGAAATCTCCTTCTCTGCTTTCATCAGCAGTATCATCGTCAGCCTATTTTGTGTGCACCGCAAGGCGAAGGCCTCCCCCAATTACCTCCAATTTTCCCTGTCCTGTGCGATCCGATTCCGTTTTGTGCCTGCAAATTTCTTAATTTCATCAGACCACCAAACTCACTGCCGTGCCCTATAGGATGCGTTTACCATCCCTTGATATCCGTTCTATCAAGATCGCCGACCATCCTTTTTCGGTCCGACGCATTACATGAACCGCCCATGTCCATTTTTTAAGGCGGAAGCCGTACATGCCTCATCAAACGCGGAAATTGGCCGTCGGCGTCGGCGGCGTCAACACGGGTGATGCAAAAAATCATAATCACACGATGACGTAACCATATGACGTCATCATGACGTCACAGATCGACAAAATTTGTCACGTCATCACGTGACATCGTTCCTTGGTCAAGGGTGGGCCGATCACGGAGGCAGTGCAAAATCACGTTAGGCGCAGGATCAATACATTGACTGAAAAGAAAAAGAAGAATATGGCTTTCGCCTTTGAGTCGTCTTAGGCGAATGCATAAGACACCCTGCGACTTTTTTTCTCTTAATGGAGACGAGGATATCGGCTACCCCTGTTTATTCTCTGATCCAATTGGCTCTCTTTCTCTCTTAACGTTACGCCTATCGCTTTTCGTTCCACCGCACGCTGCGTGGTCCTTAGCTTGTTCTCAACTTTCCTGGTTATCAATGTGCATGTTTGGGCTAGTTGGATCCTGCCAGTTTTTGTCTCGTATGTCAGTATTGGTAAAATGTAATGGTTTTACACATCTCTCTTTAGGGACAGCGGTAAGTTGCTGGTCATGATTTGGGACTCCCTGCCGTATCTGCTTAGCCCATCCTTATTGTTAGGTGAATTTCCTTTGCACGAGTCGCTCTTTACAACTTCCCAAATTTATCGGTTGCTTTAAGTGTCAACCCGGCTCTCGGTCTCACGCAATTCACTCCCGCGAACAGAGACACGTCTACAACAGCAAGACAGGAACAACCAATTATTCTGGAGGGCCGCTCGTGTTCGTACTGCCTTGGGGCCATAAACGCATTAGGTTGCGGTTCCTCTGGGCGACGCCACACGTATGGGATAATCCCGCTGGGGCAATAGGGAATGAAAGCAGGAGGTAGGGCAGGAAAGGGGGGCGGCGACCAACAAAGGAAGTAGTCACGAACACATCCTCCAAACTACCATCCGCTTTATTGCCTGGAAGCAGCTCTGTAGGCCCTGTGTCATCTTCTGTTATTAGCCTCGACGTCAATCTAATTTGCTTAGCCTTGCTTTCTCGGCAGCTATTTAGTTAGTGGCCTGCTTTGTTGGGGCTCCCGCTGTTTCAGTAAGTTGCTCTGTTGCTTCCTACACAGCTGTATCTGTGAACCTATGTTTTCACAAATTGTAAAAAGCCATGGCAAGGGCGCCGCCTAGATAGCGTTGCGTTGCTGAGCACAAGGTTGAGGGCTCGATTCAGGCCGCGACGACCGTATTTTCAATCGAAGTGGAATGCACAAAAAAAAATCCAACCAACCAATCAAACAAACAGAACAGAACGCTTGTGTTCAGTGCTTTTGATCAATGTCAAACTCCAAATGGTAAAATTGTGCAACAAGCCTTCACCACGGTGTCCCTGATAATTTGGCCAATGGTGATGGCGGACGTTGTGATATGAGCGAAAGCGATCGGCCATTGACAAACGCTGCTTCCACAAGGAAAGCTTCGCGAATTTGGCTCTTGATTTCCAGCGCCTTATTGTGGGCTGCAGCGCCAATCGTTAGAAACCATGTAGGCATTTTTTTTTAAATTTTTATTTTTTTACTGGGAAGCTCTGGGATCGTATTCACAAAAAGTATTTCGCTAGAATTGTTCTTCAGAGAAAGTTTCGGCCAATACCGACGCCGGGCTTGTAATTAAGAGAGAAATGTGATGTGGAAAGGCAGGGAGGTTAACCAGAAAACAAGCATCTGGTTTGCTACCTTGCACTGGGGAAGGGATAAGGGGAAACAGAAAAGTAAGCAAGAGAGAAATGAGATGAGGAGAGAAGGAAGCGGCAATACGCACACACACACACAGCAGTGTCACAATCGTTCAACGAGGCGGGCTTATTAACGTATCCTCATCATCGGAAACAGCGCGAGTACACGGGACTAGAAAGACAGACAGGACTTTGCGCTGGCTAACAACATGAGCGTTTATTTCGTGCGAACACATATATACGCTTCCTTGGAAATAGATAAACAAGAAAGGATGAGGGAAAGGGGAAGCCCTACGCCTGCGCCGTGGCTAGTGCATGAAAAAGCAAAGATCAATCACGGAGGTAATTAATCTCCTCATTGGTTAGTGCGATGGACGGTGCGCTGACATGATGGCCCAATGGAATGAATCGTGAACGCTTCATAGATTTCCCGGTCGCGGCAGTCACGATATCTGCGTAAGATACCGATTCCGATGATGAAGCCATGCCAACAAGCTCAAGTTGATACCCTCCTTAATTAACGTATCCGTTTTGGCCACTGGCACAAAACGCTTACGAAAGAAAAGCTTTGCGATTTCGGTCCCGGGTTATTTACAGAGAAAACCGACGCCTTCCTGAATTTTCGCCGATGATGTCATGTTGACTGCCGTTGACGTCACGGATTTCGCAGTACTTTCTCCAAGTCGGACCTCTTATGCCGAGAATGATATCGCTCGATCCGTGCGTTGTCCTTAATTACGTATAGACGCAATTGCTTTTAGTTGTCTACAAACTACAGCCAAGCGGACGCCCAACGAGGAAAAGAAGCAAAGATGTCAGAAAGAGATGCTGTCAAAAGTTAAAGGGGTCTTGAACCACTTTTTTAAGTAATTATAGAATGACCTGAGTCTCGGAGTTTATTGCTTCAAGAATCAACTGGCGCGAAAATTTATCGAATTTGTCAAGAACGAGCGGTTTTGTCGCACGCTTTAAGCGCTTTCTCTCTTCTCTCGTCCCAACGAGCGCGCTGTAAGATACACAGGGAGGGAAGGCACGGGGGAAAGAAGTTACGCCAGCGCACGTCATGACCTTGAGCGCACGTGATGAAACGCGATCGCTCTTTCCCGATGTGATTCCTGTGCGCGCCAGTACGGCTATACTGTGTAACGTAAACAGACCATGGAGCACGGCGCGGCACTAGGCGGCACCCCGCCATGGGCCGCATTGCATCGCATTGGATCCAAACGCATTGAATCCAAATCGCATTACCCGCCACGGCGTTCTAGTGGTTAAGGTGCTCGACTGCTGACCCGCAGGTCGCGGGATCGAATCCCGGTCGCGGCGGCCGCATTTTCGATGGAGGCGAAAATGCTATAGAGGCCCGTGTACTTAGATTTAGGTGCGCGTTAAAGAACCCCAGGTGGTCGAAATTTCCGGAACCCTCCACTACGGCGTCTTTCATGATCATATCGTGGTTTTAGAACGTTAAACCCCAAAAATTATTATTATTAAATTACATTGGAGAAGCGCATTTGATCTAAATGCCGCTCTTGATTTATGTCAGCTATAAGCCAAAAGCATGCAATCTGCTGCTCGACCTCAAAGAGCAGGCGCCGGCAGCTCCGAAGAGAGTGAGAACATGCCTCTGAATGAAAGGAGGGCGCCTGAGAGAATGGAAACTTCGCGCCCCGCTTCTAAACTCTCACTGCCGCGCACGACTGCAAGATTTGGCTGATATGCTCATAGCAGTGTCTGCTATCCGCAGGATGTGCTTTCTTCACCAAGGCGGAAGGGTGGTTCATGGCCCCCGTAAAGGTGGTGACTCGATTTTTTTTTCGCCCTACATCCGCGAGTGAAGTCTGCACTCAAAGAAAGAACGGCCATATCGCAGTGCCGTAAGTGTATTCTGTCAAGATAGGTCACGTTCATATGCACCTCTAGTGCCTGTTTAAACGCCAGAGGCATTTTCAATACATTCTACGACTGCTCAAATTTCTCTCGTTTCACCGTGTGCCGTCTCTTTGAGGGCATTCACCCGGTCCGTCTAAAATGTACGAAGAGACCACGAGAGAAGGTCGTCGTCCTGTTTGCTCTGACCGGGATGGATCCAATTTTACGGCGTGGTCGGATACACTTCTTGCGGTGCGAAGCGTGCAATTTATAGGGCGTTTTGCGTCTCGGTAACTCCAATATTGCATCTTTCCCTAGCTTCTCGGTTTGATCGATGTTCGCGCAGACTACGTTTATTCCCATAGCCGGCCGGTTAATAAGGCTTGCTGTCAGCCCTGACGTCGGAGTATAAGCTGCAGTCATTACCACATCGCCCGCCCACGAAGCGACTCAGGCAAGGCGTACGATATTCACCAACGAAGCTGATGGACTTTTCGGTAGTGGGTACTCTCGCGCGCAACCGTGCTGGTTTATACTGGACGGGATGGGGTGAAATGACAAGCTCGCAATTTTCGCTGTTAACGTGTTAGATAAAACCAGTTACAATGAAGTTGGTTTGCATCATTTTATTGGTAATACTTTAGAACTATCTTTTACTTTTGAGGCACCACTTTGAACTATACCGGCTGAAAAAGGCACGTTTGTGCCTTATGACATATGTGAGTATATCGGAAAAATTTTTTTAATTGCAAAAAGAAAGGCTTGGTGGTAGGAACCACGAATCCCTGCCTATTTGACTTTGTAGACCTCTGGTCTGTGTTCTCGTTTTACGAGCAATATTGTTTTTATTTATTAGCCGTCGGTACTTTTGTCAAGAAAAAGATTAAACAACAGCTCAAACTTGAAACTCTTTTTCTTCGTGAAAAATTGTTCCTTCGCGTAACCACTCGTCGGTATTTCCCAGCTGTCGTTTTCTATATTATAGCATTGAAAGGGCGTATATAGACGTATTTACTTGTCAGCCTAGAATTAAAAAGAAAAAAGGCCTCTGTCAACGGGTGCGCTAAGGCTTGTGTTGCAAGGTCGTCGTCAGAGTCACAAAACATGTTCTTCTGACGTTACCCGCGATGCTGACGTTACGCTCGCGCGGCTCCAACACTATTCAGCACATGGTTCGCTTGCTTTGTGACCTCACCCCGCCGTGCATTGCTAGTCGAGACCCTGTACCTAACACCGCTTTGCTTTATGTTATCTGTTATATGCGTTTTCAAAATCTTTCTCTTGATTCGTTCAGAGCTGCATTCAGCTACACGCTATACAGGACTGTGTGGGAGTGACGTGTTTACAAAGATAGTTGGGAAGGCCCTCTGCTGCTTTAAAATGAACTAAGTAGGATCTGACCCGAATGATCGGGGATAAAAGGAATATATTGAGGCAGACAGAACAAACTATAAGAAAAAAATGGCGGCACGCTAGAAATGCAATTCGCTTAATTCGATCGGAAAAATGCTGCCAACAACACCTAGGTGATATAAAGTATCTTTTTTTAAGAAAACGAGAAAAAAAGCAAGAAGCGAAGAAGTTGCAGAGGATCCCTAAGCCTATATTTGTGAGACGAGAGCACGAAAGCGTTCCTTTTGGCTAGGTTTTTACCCGAGAGGTGCTGCAAAGTCTGCTGCGGGGATGCTCCTCTCCTACGCCGCGGCTGCAGGTGGTTGCTGCAGCAGTTGTTGGCACCGGCGTCAGTTCCGGTGGGAGAGGTCACGTGCTTTCCGGATACGGCTTTTGCGGATGCCTGGTGCGGACGCCAGCTAGGTGCGTGCTTTCGCCAACCTACCCAAGAGACGCTTTCGCATTAAAATAATAGCGGAACGTCCACCACCGTGGACATTCACAGCCAGGGCTGGGCCTTGCACGTATACTTCAGGGCAACACCAGGGAAAGTTTAGCGTAATTTTTCAGGGCAACACCAATCGCGTCTAGTTTCGCAGTCATCGATGAGCATCGTTGAGTCTTCAAACACTTGTCTGATGTCAGTCGAAGCGCAAAAGAAAACTGCAGAAATGCCTCGGCCGTCGCTGCGTACAGACGCGTCCGTAAATACTTAAAGGTAATTGGCATATTTTTCAGATAAGTGCGACTGGGCTTACAGGAATAGTGCCGGGACGGACTGGACAGACTTTTTCTGTTTCTGAAACCGAAAGCGCAAAACAGCAGCACGATCAGGAAAGCCCGACGGAGCTCGAAAAGAAAGCTTCGCTTTGAAGCTGCCCAGGCTTCAGACCCGTGGTCCGTGGTGACGTCGTCCTGCCATCATCGTCATCTTTGTGGTTGATGACGTTCGTCAGGCCGGCTACTTGCTCTTTTGGATGGCCTCTTCTGCAGCATCTCTCTCTTTCGTTCCGTGTAGATTATTTAGGAGACTTGTATTCTTCACGAGCACATGAACTATCCAACAATTAGCAGGAGTCGCACAAAGGAACCGAAATGATGTATCCTGACCGAGCGGTAAGTACGCTGCCGGGAAATGGGTATCAGCGGGAAGAGAGAGACATCACGTGCAGCGAAGACCGCGAGAGCAATACAAAATAAAGTCGTCAATGACCTTTAGTGCGCGATAGCGTGGAGGAAACTGCGAACGTTGTGGTCGACAACCATTAATCAGTAACAGATGTCTTCACCCTTCCGCGTTAAGTGCCTAGCGATGATATTGCTAGCTGCGCGTTCCTTCGAAACTAGCCTTCTGTATAGCGGGCGTTTTTTTTTTTGTACCCCCTTTCTTTTCCTTTCGGTTCCATTTGTGGAACAGAATTTTTTTCCCTTTAACAATTTGCTTAGCACATTGTTTTTTTTTTCTTTATTCGTCTCGTTGATTCAGAGTAGCGTAAAACCGATCCTTTTGCTCCTTCCTAGAAACATTCTAATTTAAATGTTTGGAAAAAGAGCGCTGAAAGATGAATGACACCGCGATTCATCGGGGATATTCAGCGCAACCGCAAATTACTTCATAGATTTGGCCTTTTAGTTGCGGCATTTTCATAGAACCACGTCCTTTTTGCATACTCGTGCGAAGATTTTAATGTAATCGGTGGTGGTGTCTTATTTAGCGCCTGGACACTTGGCCAGCCCAAGCTGCATTCTCGCTGCTAGTCGAGCGCATGCATCGTCGCGGGCCGCTGGCCTCGAATGCAGCGCTTGCTCGAGATTTAATGCATCCGCGCGATGGCTCGCAATAAACTTAAACACGTGCAAGCTCCCACGCAATCTTTGTGCCCATGTTGCAGCTTTTGTAAAGCCTTCATTTCTTGTTTTAAAGCGCTGTGATATGCCTCAAAAAGCCACAGCTCTTGGTAACTGTAATAATAAATGTTGGAGTTTAACCTCCCAAAACCATGATGTGATTATGAGGGACGCCGTAGTGGAGGGCTCCAGAAATTTTGACCATCTGGGGTTCTTTAACGTGCACCTAAATCTAAGCACACGGGCCTCTAACATTTTTGCCTGCATCGAAAATGCGGCGCTTGGTAATGTATGTGTTGTTTAAACGAGAACTCTTTTTTTTTACTGTTATTGGCAAATATCAGGACAAATGCCTGAATATCAATACGGCAAAGGCTTGGAATAGCAGTACCGAAAGGCTTTGACGACGCATGCTTGCACAGATCCTAAATGATACTCTTCAAAAACCGATCGCCAAGGATAATTTACAGCATTTAGTGATTAGTATTCATTTTGCAGGATGTTTGCATTTTACAGCTGCCGTTTTTAGGCGCTTGTTCTTCTTGCCATGTTTGCTCGTTTTACCGTTATTTTTTCAACGCGGATTGACCGATGCCCCGTCGTGGACGCTCTGGTCGACATCCCTGCTTCAACAGTATACTTCCTTTGTAACCGTCCTCGTTTTCGTGTCGTTCGTACGCATGCCTGCACGCTAGTGCGAGCGAGTTTCTTAGTGTGCGCATGGTTACGGAGCAAGTTAGTGAGTGATATTCGCGGTGCCAAAATCTAAACACTTATGTTATACCACTCATTAACGCTACCCGTACCATTTTAGCCTGAATTTGAACCGCGCATATCAAGGCGCCCCCCGTGGCTTCTAAGTGGGCGATGCACGGTGCAAACAGGTTTTCATAATCTTGCCCCATGCTCCTGTTTCCGGCAACAAGCGGTACTATTGAACTATAGTGCAGTCCAAATATTGAGGACGCGCAAGTGGCTCGGCGGATATGGTTTACATGCCTTTTAATTACCACCGTCGTCAGGTGGTTGATGGATTCACTTTTACAGTGATGCTTAGAATGCCACCTGCTGCTACCGGCCTTTATATTGTCATGACATGTTAGTCGTCATGCTATGAAATGGAAATAACGTGATATGCGCAGAGATTTTACGGCACCGAATATCGAATAATTATCTTGCATTTAAGTTAGCTCTCGCTTCCCGCGTGTTTCTGCTTTATCATGCACGAATTAAAAAAAAAAAACAAAAAAAAACAAAACAAAGAACGTGAAAAACATTTTTAAATGGGGACGACGACTCTAGGGGAATAAGAGACAATAAATTACTCATTTTGTCAAGTGCGTCAAAACTCGCCGGGTGGGGGAACGGCATAGCGTGAATGGCAGCGCGTGGAAACTATTTATGCGTCGCCATGGGAACACCTCTAAGCGATGTGACCGGAAGATGGGCGATTCGCGGCTGTTGTTGTCGGGAAGCGAAAGACGTTACGGTTCGCTGCGTAGGAGCACCACGCCCGGCCTCCTTCACGCGACATCAATACCCACGTACCTCTAAAACAACATTAACAAAAAGAAAAAAAAAGTGGTGCCCAAGTACGTGCTTATAAAGGAGGCATAAACGGCTGGTTTTGGTGCCCTTCTGCAGAGCTGCCTATAGAAGTTGTGCCCGATCGACTTTCGAGCAGGCGCCGACGACGAGCAAAATCTTTTTAACCCTTGACTCGTGAGCTTTTTTTGTGGTTCGCTGCTGCCGTAAGTGAATATCATTATACGAGCATCTACCCACTCCGCGCTGCCACGTAGGGAAAGAAAATGGAGAGAAAGAAAAAAAAATGTTCACCGCAATTTGTAAAGGCAGGATCCTGGCGGTAGTTTTGACACTTACCCTACTCCAGATGATATGGTGAGGGACGAAATAATGGCATTTTTCCTAGTCCATAATGATCTCTTACCCTACGCACTTGTGTAGTGCGAACGCACCTTATTGGATCCTGAGCGCTATGGGATTCTGAAATCGCGTGTCGCTTTTTCGCGACGCGCGGTTTCAGAAAAGTCGTATCGTTCGTTATCCGATGGCGTAAATTAAACCTTGCACGTTAGTGAATGCAACATAAGCACAAGTCTGCTTTCGTAAGTTTGTCAGTGAATGCAAGGCAAGCATTATCCGAGCTCTCATACGGTTATCAAGGGGTGTGGGTATGCGCAGAACAATTTTTGGCATCTAGCGACTTCTTTAGGGTCCGTTTCCTTCCTGCAATCCAATTTAGTTATGAATTTGAATAGCGAGGAATCTTCAGATGAGTGATACGCCGAAATTTGAAGGTCTTCTTGGTCACCTTAGTTTACACTCATGGGAATAACTCGAAGCGTAAATATTTATTACGAGAAGGAAAGGTAAACAAAATGAAATAAAAATAAAGTTTGTTCTTCACACAGGTGCGATCAAGTAATCCATTGCCTTGCAAATAATGCGAAGTTACAGCAGTGCGTGTGTATGCCTTTGTAAAAAAAAATTAAACACACAACTGGCTGTAATTTTCAAGGCTACATCAGTCGAACACCTGCGAAGTCAAAGAGGTTTGCCGAAGGTGCTTCGTCCCAGTTATAGATACCAAGAGGCGCCCACATAGAGACGGGCCAGAGTTAATGAGCGGAACGAATTGTATGTGTAATGATGCAGCAACCGTTCGCTTTACAACGATGTCGTACAACTGAAGGCCGTGTCTTAGGCAGGCCCCTTTCTGGGAAGCGTTTGTACTGTGCATAGTTCCACGCTGAAGCTGCTTGAGCGCATTGGTAGCGTAGGCACCTGCACGGATATATTAAAGCGCGGATTACGACAGGCGAAGCACGTGGCAGCGCTCACTTCTAGCCTCAAGGCTCGCCCCGTCTGCCTAAACTGTATTGAGGAAATACCCTTGACTTTAATAAAGCTCGGAGATGCACGCGCACCGCATAATTTTCAGGCGGTATACGCACGTAATGTTGAGACCCGGTGCCAAATTCACAAAGCTTTCAGTTCGTAGGTAGCTCTCTCGCCATTGGTCCGCCGGCTTCGCTAATGATGTGTCCAGTATCACCACGATTGGCTGAAGCTCTCTCTTATATACGAATAATTCTAACGCAAGATGTTTTTATGAGTATCGGCACTGGTTAATAATTCGTTTCTGAATAGTCGGGAGCAACTATACTCTCGCTTGTTTCAAGATTTTTTCGTCTCGTAGATTATAGTCCCCGCGTCATCTCCAATTTTAGCCGCAATTCTTTTGTACATGTGTGCGCACATCTGTGTGCTCCATTTGCTCAATTTATCCAGCGCTATGCGTATACAGCCAATTGGAGCAGATAAATAACTCGGGGTCAGACAGGAAGCAGGCGCCGAGTGTAAACGGGGACAACTTGCAGGTGGACACGCATTCGGTTGTTGAACGGGCCTTTTCGTGCCGCTTCAAGATGAAGCACGCTGTTGACGGAAGGGAACCACGAAAGCGCCCTCGGTGATAGAGCGCTGGTCTATAGAGGACACGCTTCTAACACTCAATAGCCGGTGAGCTTCCAGTTGAAAATAAATAAGCCCTGACGGGGAGGCGTCGTCGAGCTCCGATGTTCGCCGAAGTCGCGTCTGTTATATTCCCAATATAACAAGGCACCAACGGTTGACTACAGACTCTGAACCGCTAACTTGGACATAGCAGGGAGCGTAAGATCGTATCGAGTGGATAAGCGACGATTTAAGATATTGCAAGCGCAACTAACCTGCGCAGCCTAATAAGGGGCCACTGAAACATTACATCACGGTGTCAGCTTCACTGTTTAGGTGACCCGCAGACGGACGCTTGCACGTCAACACGAAATGGACAGGGACCATTTCGTGTTTATGTGTTAATCTCGTTGCTAATGGTGGTGATGGTGATGCTGATATGCGTGTATGTGCCGCCTAAGCAGCGCGAACCTACCACCATAAGTTCATGCCATACCTACAACTAGCCCCGTTGAAGCAAGTTTGAATATAGAACTTTTTTACACTGACACAATGTATCAGGAACGCCTTTAAAGAGGCAGCGGCTGCTCCTAGTCCGTAAGCAAAATAAATAAATAAATAAATAAATAAATAAATAAATAAATAAATAAATAAATAAATAAATAAATAAATAAATAAATAAATAGTGATTCATTCCACTGCGTGAAGGTGCACGACCAGCAAAGGTGTTTAGCACAAAAGACGGAGGTGACATGGCGGAGGCCAGTTTGGTATCAACGGCTGGGTTGTGAACGTGCCCATCAACGTTCAAACCACTGTGCAGAGTATACCGCGACACATCGACGACGACCCAGCCACCGAGGTGCACATTTGCTTGCCAAGCCCACCTACAAGACCGCATTCTATGTTTAGCCACATAAATAGGCTTCACTGCAAGACACCATGTGGCAAAGCCAACTTACAAACACTGGTTCACTTACGAAGTCCAAGCTTACACCGATCCTTCTAAAGCCCGCTTACATCAAAATATGAGCCATCATACATCAGAAATATGAAGGCCCCTTGGAGCTTTTTTATTATTTTATTAATTAATTGATGTTGCCCTGAGGCACGTGCGTGTCCTGGCAAAGCGCGAGCGCGGTAACTCCTACACTGCCGCTGAATGAAACATTTTTACACATTAGTTCTTCCACTGCTGCCTAGGGGGTGCTAGGGGTCTCTTGTCGGTGCAAAGGGGCACACCACCACTGCTACTCGGCAGACAGGAAGAGATGCGACCAACGAGTCATACACAGCTTTGCTGTAAGACGTAGGAAAACTTGGCACACAGTCTGTCAGAGATCAAAAACAAAATGCAGTAGGTCAGCGAAGTCGTGTACATCAGTCCGGAAACCCACAAAAGATAAACATGTATGCAGATTCATATGTAACTGGAAGAACTTCGAATTGTTCGACAACACACACGAAGCACACTTTTGTAGATAAATGCGCAGAACGTAAGTACCCACCCAGAAAACATAATCACTACAGCTACTAGACATAACAACTCTTCTGGATTATACATGTTACTTAGACGACACTAATACTTAATATAACCATTCTCTCCATTGTCCATGTCGATGGCGGTGTCCCTGTCCCTACAGAGCGACGCGTTGTTTGTGACGTTAATGGTATAATTTTTTTTTTCTGGAAGCCGCGAAAAGCAAGGGGTGAGCCACACAGCGTTGTTGGCTAATGCAGAGACATACGTATGTGCACAGCTCCAGTCATTTAACACTGTCACTTTTGGTCCGCTCGAGTATTTCACTTGAAATGTTGGGGAAACGAGAGTAACTGAATACGGTATGTTTGTTGTTTGTCTTCTATTTGTTCTGTTATCACTGTATTTGTAAGAAGGGCAGTACGAAGAGGGGGCTAATTCTGGATACAGATTTGCTTTCTTTCTGGGCGTTATGAAACATCCAAATAAAATAAAATGCATTGATGTGCTTGATTAGACCTGCCGCTCATGTGAAGCTTCTTGTTTTTCACGTTAACTGAAACCACGTTCGAAGAGGGTAAAAAGCGAAATTTTGACTGAAGAAGCCTTGAAGTCGGCAAGATAGAGCCAAGATAGATCCAACGTGCGAATGAGGAATGAACTTGACAAGCGTATGGCTATATTATGACAGTAGAAAGTGGCTTCCTTTAGTTATACCAAGGATTAGGTGGGTTACTGTATCATGCGTAAGGTCCGCTGTTTCATGCTAACACTGCTCCTTTGCTTCCTTGTATATGCGGCAGTGAAGAAAGAAGCCCTTTCCGTACATCTCCCGCTTGCCCTTCTTTTTCTTTCTTCCGGTTTTGCGTACGCCTCAAGTGTGACCCGGTTACAGCCGCAATGATCAAAGAAGAGCTAGCGTGCCCTTTGATCATGCCTTGTGTAGTCGGCGAAATAATTTAATAACATCGATTTGATTCGGGAAACCACACAATGCGAGCTATGTATAGGAGTCTGAGAAAGAACTCTCTCACAAAGGAGCCACGATTTCATCACGTCCGCGCAAGCTTAGAGAGCGTATATGTGAACGGAAGGCGTATAGTACAATCACCTTTTTTTTTTCCTTCGCGCTTCTCTAGCATCAGTGATTTACTCCGCATTATTTAACTACAGTGCCGGTTGAATCAAATTGCCGAAATGCTCCAGATTCGAAATTCACTCGTTTCCATTCAGTCACTATTGGATGAGCAAAAAAAAAATCAAAAACAGAAAAAAATTCGGCAGGTCCCACGTACCGTGGCAGTCGATGTTATGCGAAGCATGCGGCGGGTAGGTGACTGTGGCGTAACTTTTTTTTACTGAGCGACACGTTACAAAATGACGCTAAAGATTTGTATAAATTTTATACGCCCACTTATATATGTTGAAGAGCCGCATATGTGTTATATAACCAGTTGTTTACGGTTGAGTAACGCTGGCAATGGCAACGTGGGTATTACCAACACCAGAAGCGGTAAGATGATATGTTGTGCTTATACCTGTCCCGAGAACGCACGCACGTTTCACGAACCCGTGCGCATGTGCGCAAGAAGTTCTTGACAGTTCTTAAACAAGGGCGTCATCACCATGATCAGTGAGCACCAGCAGCTGGTCATGACTTGTTATAGGATCCGGTCGTGATCGTGGTGACGAGGGGTCGATGTGTAGTGAAGTATGTGGTATAGTAGAGCTGTAGGAATTCGTGGATGCCTCGGTCATTTCGTCGAAAAATTGTCTGTCAACAGAGCCGGCGACATGTCGGAACCTAAAGCCACCCTTCGCGTTGGTGAGGCAATGCTTCTATATAACTTGCTGAATCATAGGAATACAAACGTAACGTTTATTAGACTGCTATAAAAGCGGAGCCAACACTTGAACTGCAGACGTTATTCTGATATGACGCCTGTATCGTAGGAGTACACATCGTAGGAGTATCATGTAGTGTTTATTGCTTTCTTGTAAAATTAGATAGCCAGCACCACAACCACAATTGACGTTGCACCGCTATTACGATTGCGTAGGCTGTTTTTCCAAACCAATTTATAGACCTGGCGTTGCTCAGTGGTAGAATACCTGATTGCCACGCAGAATGCTTGGGTTAGATTCCTGCTGGGATCCTAATTTTCATTCTTTCCATTCGTTGAGTCAACGCTGCCGATGTTGGTTTTCCTTAACGCTCTAGCATTTAAGTTACCAATGTCAGTTCTCGCCGTTCCTGGGTAGATATAAATTGTCAATCACCTGTGGTGCATACCCGTACACCGTGGCCCGTGGTAAACGGGTATGTGCCACACGTGTCTAGCGGAAAGGGTTTGACGACGTACGCGACAGGATTTTAAAGTTATTCATGTCATGACCCGGCAGTCATATTCATCAAATCCTCTTACCCTCCCATGCAAATTTTCGTCTACTCCAAGTTAAGGAGGCGATCGTGAGAGCACCCAGACGTAGGCGGCTAGATAGATAGATAGATAGATAGATAGATAGATAGATAGATAGATAGATAGATAGATAGATAGATAGATAGATAGATAGATAGATAGATAGATAGATAGATAGATAGATAGATAGATAGATAGATAGATAGATAGATAGAAACGCTCAAAGTGCCAGAGGTTCGCTAAGAAATGCTTCGCATTTAAAACGCGAGCGCTGAATTAGGAATCTTAGCATGGCCGCATGACCCGAACTCCAGCCAGCTTACTTTCCGCCGCAACGGCAGCGGCTCATTTATTTAGCGAACAAAAGCCGCGAATGCACTCAATCACGGGCAGTGAGCGGCGCCTCAGCGTCCGTTATAGCTTACGCTGACAGCGCGACCGCTCGAACCTCCAAGACCGTTGTAGAGTTACATAAGCCGGAAAAGCGTCTAGGTATAGAGAACACACATATATATATATATATATATATATATATATATATATATATATATATATATATATATATATATATATATATATATATATATATATATATATATATATATATATATATATATATATTTATATATATATCCCTACTGCTACGCGCAGGACTCTGAGTGTGCGCTGCTGTTCTCTATACCTAGACGCTTTTCCGGCTTATGTAACTCTATAACGGTCTTGGAGGTTCGAGCGGTCGCGCTGTCAGCGTAAGCTAGAATGGACGCTAACATATATATATATATATATATATATATATATATATATATATATATATATATATATATATATATATATATATATATATATATATATATATATATATATATACACGCACACACACACACCGCGGTGGGTCGTCTAACGAAGCCCATGCGGCCACACGCTCCATTACTCACATTGCAGAAAAGAACCGCTGCTCCTGGCGGACAATCAACGCCAGACCAGGGTTCATGTGGCAATTTGGCCTCGCAGCGGCCAGTGTATGTAAACAATACAGCTATGAGCAGCGCACCGAGATGCTGCCACGCACGTCGGCCGCAAGAAAGATGCCAACGACTGACGTGGCTGGTGATGGGTCCTTCGAGCGGCGCGTATATACGCACACACGCGACAGCTAATTGCGCTCGTCAGCTGGCGCGCAGCCATCCATCTGACGTGGGGCTGCCTGAGGGCATCGTCTGAGCCTTTCAGCCCGGAGGAGAGCTCGGCGTGACGCCAAGCGCAGCCGATAGAGCACGCGCGCGAGCCGGCCGGTGGTCCATTGCGTCTTTTCTTTCCTCCCGCTGCTAAGTGCTGCCCACTGATCATTTGTTTGGATGACCGAAGAGGCTCGGTCGCGCCTCCTTTTCCGCTTTCGGCCGCGTGATCGGATCCAGGCGGCCAGGTTGGCACGCGGCGTGCTCGGCATTCCGCCTTGACGAACAGACTCCCGCCATTTCCACGTTCCGCCAGTTCGTTCCCCTCCGGTGAAATTTTACAACGGTATAACTATAGGCACATTCATGTTCAGCTGCCTTTCTTCCTGTTTTCTTTTCTTTTATAAACAATATGCAACTTATATTGACTCCGGTTTGCTTGCATTCTGCTAACAAGTAACCTCTCCATATATAGATGATTTATTAAAAAAAAAAAACTGCCTTAGTGTTCACTGGAAGAAGGACTGTGCGATAAATGGAGGAAAGCGTATTGTGGGGAAATCGCGCAAATTGAAAAAAAGAACGTTTACAGAGCGTAAGCTTCGGCATGTTGGTAATCCATTCTGCTATTTTAGCGCACTTGTTAACAAAACAGAGAACAGAAGAACGCTGTGTCCGTGCCGTTGTTCTGTCCTCTGTTTTGTTAACAAGTGCGCTAAAATAGTAAAAAAAAAAAAGTTTTGCAGGCGTTTATATTATAACGGCACAAATGTTTCAACCGGAATAACAAAAGTCCAGGTGGTGTCCGAATGGCTGTGTTGTGCCGATTCTAAAGGCAATGTCACGGATTCGATCACCATGCCGCAACAGCCGCGTTACAGTGGTGGCGGGTAGAATTGCAGAATGAACAAAAAGGACAAAGAAAAGAAAGCAAGCTCACGTATTTTACTTTATCTGTAGGTTAATGAACATTTAGTCGTCAAAATCCTGATCATAAGGTGACAGAGGCACGGGGACACTGGCTACTAACAACTTCTGAAATAATTGCATGCAATCTATTCAAACGTCATCGCTACTGCAATAAATAAGAACTACGAAAATATCACAAATAATACAACCCAGCACAACCACGCATCTGCCAGAGGCCGTTATTGAAAAAAAAACAAAAACAACAAAATTTCCTTTTTTTCCCTCGCAAAGAGATGGACTGGCACCTCAGGCAATTATAGCTTTTGTTGTTAATCTTACGGCCTATACGATTTTTCTGCCGCTCATTGCGCTGACTGCGAATGTGAGCCATTGTTCCGTCCTACAAAAGCGCTGCCCAAGAACGCTATGAGCTGACTAGGAAAAACGTAGGAGCTGTAGAGATCAACAACAGTAGCGATGATTGCGTCTGGAAGCCGCCCGTATTCGCCATTATCGAAAAAAAAAGACAGAACAGTTCCTTTCTTTTTTTTTTTTTTGATAATGGCCTGTGGTAGATGGTTATGATGGCTTGCTCGTTCTATTTTCGCTGTTTCTTGTAACACGGAGCTGTTTAAGCTTGAGCTTGGTCCGCTCGAAGTGGAACGAAAACTATCATCATCATTGGTACTGCTCCTCTATTTAGTTGGCACTTAGAGCACTTAGTTGGCAAAAACTCGGCCGGCGCGCGTTCTCTTCGTCCTCTTCTTCATCTTCTGCATAGAGAGAAAGAGAAAGAAAAAGAAACAGAGAGAGAAAGAAAGAAAAGAAAGAGAACAAAAGATAGAAATAGAGAGAGATAAAGAGAAAAAAGAGAGAAAGGGAAGAAAGACAGAAAAAGATAGGACGACTGAAAAAGAAATAGGCAGAGAGAGAGAAAGATATAGGAAGAAATAGACACAAAAAGAGAGAGAGCAAGACAAAAGGAGAGAGAAAGAAATAGAGAGAAAGAGATAGAAATAAAGTGGAAGCGAGCAACAAAGAAAGACAAAAAAAAGAAAGAGAGATAGAAAGAGCTGGAAAGAGAAAAATAGAGAGAAATAGAGAGAGAAAGACAGAAATAGAAATAAACACAGACAGAAATGAGATAGAAAAACGAGAGAGAAAGAGAGCAAGAAAGAGGAAAATGAAGAGAAACAAGGCAAGCCGCCCAGCTCTGCACTTCCTTCAGGCTTGGGCACCACTAGGCGAAGTTGCCTTAATTTATTTTTGTTCAGCAGTGATATACAAATAGATCACGCGCAATCAAACACTCATTTGTTCAATTTCTGCCGCATTGTACATGGCTCCATTGCGAGCCCCCCTCATATTCCACGCATTCATATTCCTTTGGCCATTTAACCCATTCGGCGCCGGCTATGCACAGCGACGTGCTCACAAAAGCCGGAGGAACTCCCAGAACCGTGCTAACTGTTGCGTAAGACGTTTGTGGCTGTCTTGAAGACCTACATAGCTCGTTTTTAATTTATTTGTACTGCTTGTAATTTTAATTTAATTGTACTGCTTGTGTGATGCTCAGCTAATAGTCCGTCTGTGCAATTGACATACGGCCGCGGTTCTGTTTGCTTGACGAGAAGGGACCTGTGGTGTTGTTTGAACAAATCCGAGCCAAAATCATGGGCGCGTTCACAGAAAAACTGGCGTGTGTATATTAGAGTATTTTAGCAAGTTACGGAAATACGGTACGCAAATACGGTAAGGCCGTACAGTAGCACTCCTTCTATCCCGCTCTTTGTGCTTTTGCCGGTGAAGGTCCCCAACAACGCAAAAGCTGTTTCAAAAATTACTGTGGGGTTGTCACGCCTCATTGTTGCCTGTCGGCCTATGCATTGTTAAAGGGGTACTGACACCTCTTTTCGAAGGCGAGTATACTCCGCCACACAAATCTCCTGTATGCAGAGACGGCTTTGAGCAAGTGTGAAGCTCAGCAAATGCTGATATTTTATTTTGATATTAAAGTGAATTTTTCCATGGCGCACCTATCGACATCGACACCAGCTTTTAGTCAGGCTACAGTACCAATTCTGATGACTTCACGCAGCCGTGTGGCTAGTTGTTGTGGCGTTAGGTACCAAAACTTCCAAGGTGGCCGCTTGTGCGTCACCAAAACATTTAAAATGGCCGCTTGTACGTCACCACGGCCGCTCCACGGTGCCGAGCGGCCGTGGAAACGTATTGCGTGAGCGCGTGACGAGAAGCTCATACCGTGTTGTGACGTCAGGGTACAGTAGTAACTGAAACTAGCTTTTAAAAACATACTGTAATTACTTTTTCAGGGTGCACTCGCACTTAGCACTACCTTTTCTAGCCTCTTGAGTGGTTGACCTTTCATTTGACGCAGAAAAACGACAACTAAATATTCTTGTGTCAGTACCCCTTTAACGAGGAACCTGCCGTTCGGGGGAGGCACTGTCATTGGAACTGGGAGCGGGTTAAGTACAACGAACGAGAAAGGAGGACCGTATTTGCGTACCGTATTTCGGTAACTTGCTAAAATACCCTGTATATTAGGCACAAGCTACCATTTTCTGTAGTTCTTTTCTATAAACTTGCGTCACTTAAGGGACCTTAATTGCTCAATAAGGCAGCTAAAACGACGTAGCAGTGCTTTTCTGCAAGGCGAGCACGGGCATCAACATTGCTTTTTGTGGAACCGGCTTGTGCTTGCTGGCCAGTAGAAGCAGTGGCCATTTTTGCTTGGCGGATTCAGCAAGGGTTCTCACGTTACGGAAGGGACGGGTTCGCGGCGTCGCCATCCAGAAAATGGCAAAACGTCTTGCGCTAAGGTCGCTCGCCGGTCGACCTCTTGCGGCCCCCGAAACAGGAGCGTTTGTTTAACAAGCTCCGTCCAACAGAGCGGGATTGGGTCGCTCGTCGAAGACGAAATGTCGCAACAGGAGACGTCTAACCTTTTCGTCATTTCATTCTTTGTGCTGCGTGTCCGCACAGCTCAATGATGAAGCTGAATAGTCACGTGTGCTCTGTTCTCTCTAGTGACGCTCCTCCCATCATTCACGTCGCTTCATACTCCCACAATAGCCGTCACGCGAGATCTACGACTCGTTCAGCGAACTGAGTAAAATGAGCTGATATCCCCCTACAGTAAAGAACACGATATTGACTTGATAATTCAATCAGTCTGTACCCTCTGCTTTTTTTTTTTTCGTGCGCTTGCTTTATTTCTGCGCTATTCTTGACGTCTTTACTTTCCCCTTTGCATTCCTCTATAGTGTATAGGACAGCCAACTAGGAGTTTCGCTTCCAGCTAACCCCCTGTCACTCAAGCTCGAGCATCGTGCCGAAGTTAAAGAAAAGTTTGCCGTGGTTGAACGCGGTTAAACCGAGCGATAGCTTGGGTTTACTTCCTTCTGGAAAGGGAGAGACCATTGGTTTGCGGAGATTTAACTTTATTGCATGTCGTAGAAGACAAGAATACACGCTTCTACACACGCCGCGACAAAGGAGCCAACGTGTTGCACCTCAAGACAACACGCTGACACTGCTAGGCGATGTGAGCGCGAACACGCAGTGAACTTGGATGCAGCCAGTGCATTTGGCGGTGGTTGCACGAAAGACTGACCTAGAGCCGCTGTTCGTTCTTGCGAACGCGCCGCACTAGCTTTCCGCTGAAGCTCTTTCTGCGGCGTTGACCTTGGCTGGGCTTGGAGGTGAAATTCGCGGAACCAGGCGTTTTCTCTGTTTGTAGCTGGAAGAGTAGAGCTATCGCTCTAAGAAGATTATACAGCACCTCCACAGCATTCGTCAAGCGTAAGCATTGGCGCTCCCTCCAAGGGGACCCACGCGTGCGCGACGACGTACAGGGCACGATGTGGGGCGCAACCGCACGTCTGCGCAGCTCCGAATGAAGCCGTGACGTGTGCTATCACGTGTGGTGTGACGTCAGGTGTACAACTGCGATCTTTAAGTCCCAAATGCACGCAGACATCTTGAAACCGAGTATCTTTAAATCCCCCACTTCCTTTTGAATATGTGATCGATCGATATAACCGCATCCGACTAACCTCATCGGATCAGATCGAACGCATGTCGGGCGCTAATTGGATCCGCGGCCGAGCCCGATCGAAGCTCATCGGACGCATCCGAACCTTAGGTCCTAGTCATACTCGTTGCAACCGCCATCGGATCTTGTCCACATTGCTATACTTTATCCGGCTGCACACGTGCCAATATGTATCTTTTCATCCGCATCACCCACCTTTGTTTTACCGCATTGGAATGGCAGACCGTGCCGCCTGTGATTACTGCGGCAGCGACGAAACCATTGCACATATCCTCGCTTACTGACCTCACCACTGCTGCTAGAGACAGTGCCTCTCAGCAGAGTTATCACGCCTTGATGGCTGGCCCTTTGCGAACAATCTATCTTGGAATGCCGGAGCATTCTATCTTCATATAAGAAAGGGTAGGAGTCTCTGCTGTAGCTTCTACGACGAACAGGCTTCGTTGAACGACTATGACACTTCCGTGCCTCTGTGTGCGTGTGCGTGCGTGTGCGTGCGTGTGCGTGTGTGTGCGTGCGTGTGCGTGCGTGTGCGTGTGGTGTGCGTGCGTGTGTGTGCGCGTGTGTGTGCGTGTGTGTGCGTGTGCGCGTGTGTGTGCGTGTGTGCGCTCGCGCGCGCGCGCGCGTGTGTGTGTGTGTTTAAGGCGCAAGCTTTAAACTGCTCATGAGAAGGATCCCTCGGCGAAAAGCCGGCATGTAGTACAAAAAGTCGCATGATCACCCGCGCGCCTCGTGGATCAAAGTGCGCTAGCTGCGTGTTCACTTTGCCTTTGCGGCGTTCTGATATAAAGTGCACGGTAGGATAACCACACCGGATGGCTTTCACCTTTGGGTCGTCTTAGGCGAATGCATACGGGACCCTGCGAGTATTTTTTTATCCAAGCTCTCTCTCTCGTTCTTCCTTATCCCTTCCCCACTGCAGGGTCGCAAACCGCATATTTATCTTCCTCTTAACCTCCCTGCCTTCCGCGTAACTTTTATCTATGTCCTTTTTAATCTACTTCGATCCCTTAAATTTACTTATCGTGGCTGTGAATTCTTCGATAAATATCGAGTTGGTACTTCACAGGTCGAGGGTTCAACACCCAACACGCTTAGAAAGTTCGGGATTCGAGTCCCTGTATACATCCGATGTCAAGGGTTCCTTAACTTACTTGCTTAGAAGCTCGAGGGTTCGAGCCCCGACACACTTGCTTATAGGGACGGGTTCGAGTCGTTTATACATGCACAATTATGTTTCCCGTGTATATTCTATGAAGCCCTATGTATAACTATGAAATTTTAATATATTTTTTTAACTTCAAGGAATGGTCCCAAAATTGCAAATTATTCACACTTCCGATGTTCTAACTTTCAAATGTCCCAAAATGCCAAATTATCGAATTCATGTACCACCCTACGTTTCCAATCAAGACAGACGTTCAGGGGAAGATGTAGGTTTAAAGTTAAAGTGACAGGCTCTGCGTACTGTGAAATACTCATTATAACCTAACCCATATTTAGGCTGGGTTTTGCATTTGAGACGTTGTTATTGACAGCCTAGGGATTTCAATACACCATGTTAAGTTTGACCTACTTCCGTTAACCTGATACACTTTTGCAGCCACAACAATTTGGAACGTTCTTTCGCATGTACTTCTCACGTTTCGTTGTTTACGTTAGATTTTATTAACTTTTTTTTCCAATTTCATCCCATCAGCCATCGAAGTTTTGCGCAGGTGTGGGTGTACGAATACTGAATTAACTCAAGCTACTTCCCTTGTAATCCAAGATCTTAGTCGCTTGAATATTTTATTTTGCGCTTAAGCGTGGGTGTGTCGCACAGCCGTTCTCAAGTAGCCAAAGTTCGCCAGTGGTTCGTTCGCTAAGGCGGTCGTGAGTGGCAGGGGTAATTGCCTCGAGGACAGGGTAACACGGGCGAAACTTTTTAAATGATTTTGTTATGAAGTACAGTCATTGGAACCGAGATGCGCCCAAAGGCAGTCACATCCGATCTGCTGTGCGAAAATTTTAACGGCAGCACGCTCCGTGCTGCCTCGCGCTTAATGTGCAAGAGCATCGCTAGTTATACAAGCCGGTCTCTGGCGCAGTACTGTTTTTTGCCAGATGTCTGAGTGGCCGCAGCGGACAGATAATTAACCTGAGTTTCTGACATACCAGACGTCCAAACAACGGCATACACATTCGACACAGAAGTTTGGCTCAGACGCACTTGATATGGCTATTTATCGAAATAAGCTACCATATTTACTAGGTATATATCGACTAAAATTTGTTGGAAAGGCCACAAAATTATCTCCGAAGATATATTAACTTCTGGCACTGCAGAGTAAACGAACCCAAAGACAGTCACTCAAATGTCATCGGGCAATTAAGGTTTCATTAGCAATTTATATGCTAATCGTAATTCCATTTATTTGTAGACATTATTATGGCAAGGCAGCAGGGAAGCAGGGCTTGTATTCTGACGACATAGAGTAATCAAATGCATCACGCGGTAACAAAAGGCCAAATGAAGGCAGCAAGCTTGCGTGGGCATCTTCTACGTCTTTCGATTATTTGGCATGCGAATGCACCTCCATATATTCCTCCCCTTATTAAGTTTCACTTCATCGAAAGTTAAGCCGCGCCTGGTATACCGGCATGTTTTCTGCTTTGAGCCACAGCTATTCAAACAACGCTTCCGCGACATCGGCGCGGGTTACAAGCTACCATAAAGACACGAGCGCCATCTACAAGCACTCGGCTCGCGACGTTGAGCATGTCCCGAGCGTTCAAGTTTGCTGAGGCGCAATTTTCTGTGAGCGCAGAAGCGCCCGACCATAATGCACGCGTCTCGTGTCGCATCCATGATATTTGACGATCGCTCATGGCGTGCTTTCAGACGAAGCTCGTCTTTACAGTACGAAGCTCTTTTTTGTTAGCTATAGCGTCGGATCTGGAATACTGACCGACTGAAGCATGCTGGCTGTGCTCGTAGTATCGAGAAAGCTCGTCCTCGAAATGACATTATGTAAGCGCTGGCGCAGCTCGTCACAATGTTGTTACGTTGCCGCGTCAGAGGATTAAAGGCGCTTTAAATATATAGGGTATGCGGCGAACCACGCGCCGTTCGTGCGTTATGATTACAAAACGAAAAGTCGACACTACCAAAAAGAAAAACTTGCGCTGCGTGGTTCGTCGTGCATGTCGTTCAAGGCGAGCCTTTCTCTTTTACTCGCGATTTAAAGGAAGGAAGACGAAGAAACTTCGACCACTTAAGAAACTTCCGTGTGGACGGTGACAGAGTTTTGTTTGTGAGGAATGAGAAGGCTTTTCTCAGGAATGAGAAGGCGCTATCTACTTCGAGCACATGATTGTGGGTTGCCAGGCAACGTCCCGTTTTTCGTCGTTACCTGCTTCGCTATTGCTTTATTTTTTAGGTTGAACGCCAGCCTTACTTAAGACCTTGAAGCCTTTTCGTGTCTACCTTTTCGTCACTAATTTGCGGCCACTTTCCTGTCATGTCAACGTCTTATCGAGTATCACATTGAAGCACGTCCCAGCAATCTGCCGCGCAACCTCATATAATCTGCCGGTCTTTTATTCCTGTGTCTGCGTCCCCTTCTCAGATTTCTCCTTTTAGATATATGGTCACGGCTTACAGTTTGAAGCAACGGGGCTATCATCTCAGCAATAAACCTCCTTAACTTCACTCAATGTTGACGTAAGCCAGTCGATGGTACGCCTCACGAAAGTTCAGCAGGGAGCGAGAAGGGCGATTATCGAGCGAGGCTTGCGGTAACGTAAGCACTCACCTCCCGTTCGCATCTTTCATTCTGATGCGGGGAACAGACTGCCTGACAATAGGCCTGGTTGCATACCACATCGCCGCTTTGAAACTCTATCTCTAATCCCACCCTTTTCGCCTCAGCGGAACCATTCTTGTCGTGCTGGCACTATATGACCTGGATTTATACGAGCTGAAATACCGTGAAAACTGTCTCGAGCGCCGAGCACAAAGCCCGTCAGCGGCGTCTACAGATTGACAAAGTGGTCGAAACTTATAACGCTCATCCCTGAATGTGCTTTTACGTTGAAGCTCGCTGGTATCAAAACTCACCACTCTTAAAACCGGTCCCTTTCATTCGGGTACAGCATTCACGAAATTTTGTCCATATGACATTCATGTTTTTTTTTTTTTTGTCTCCGGCACTTCCACCACTGCTGATAGCGGGAAGTATAATAACGACAACGATAGTGGCATTATTTCATAAAATAGCCTTTTCGCATATGTGCGTGTTTCATGAAGATGCGATATTTGTAGATTTTCTATCGCTCTTCGTCTTGTTCCTCGACACATGTGTGTTTTCAAGTAAACGAAATGTTCTTGGTGACTTGCATTTTTTTTTTCAGTCTATGCTGTGGCCAGTAACGTTTCTGTTGTGTTTTATTTTTGTGTTTTGTTTTTATATACTCATTCAGTCTATGGCTGCGAAAAAGGTAGCCTGAAGTATAAAATAAAAATAAATAAATAGCATGATCAGAATACCGATGTTTTGGTACTGCTGCAGACAACGCTTAAAATTAGCCTCAGCCGGGCTCACAAGGGTTGACGGAATGAGCGTGCACAGTTTGTTACTACACAGCGTGTCCCAGCTATCGAGCACCACCAAGGTGTCTAAAAGAAAGAAGTGTTTTAGGCGAAGAAAACCTAGTACTTATGCTTGAGATCTATACGATACAATTGTGCTGCGCGTGTGCTCAAGAAGAAATTGTGGGGTTTTACGTCCCATAACCACAATATGATTGTGAGAAACGCCGTACTGGAGGGCTCCGGAAATTTCGACCACCTGGAGTTCTTTAACGTGCACCTAAATCTAAGTACATGGGCCTCAAACATTTTCGCCTCCATCGAAAATGCAGCCGCCGCGGCCGGAATTCGATCCCGCGACCTTCGGGTCAACAGTCGAGCGCCATAACCACTAGAGGACCGTGGCGCGCGGCCGTGTGCTCAAGGATATATGGTTAACGCACTTGAACGTATGGCGCTGCCAATGACGTAATTTTTCTGACCATAGCGGCGTGGATTATGAGCACGTATGGCATAATTTAAACTCCAGATTATAGTAGCTTTGGTACGCTCACCACTCTTGCAGAAAGTGTATGAAAATCGGGAGAATTTTGCAATTATAACCAGAAGCTGACTGCTTCTAGATGGTCTCACAGTTGCTCATTTGATACTTGTAGTTATAAAACCGCAATGAAAAGTTGACAAAAAGAAAACGTGAAATAAGCATAGACAATGGAACCATTAAGCGCATCGTCTGTGCTTCTTTGCCGTTCAATCTGTCTCAACTTTACCGCGCTGTTTTGTAAATACAAGTATGTTATTCCAGCTGGCTATAACGCAAGCATTAATCAATGCTTATTGGATAAACTCACAAGACTTGTTAGCGCTGTTTTTTCCTTTCACCTCACTAGAAGTTAAGCTATTCGGCTGTGCCTAATATTCAGCTCAGTCGAATCCGTGTGAAAGTTACTTTCTGATTTTAACGTAGCGATACTCCCCTGCTGTATATAGCTAGAACACCAATAATAATTGGAGCGATGAAGAATTCTCGGAACACGGGGTGTCGCTGGAGCCAACGTTCGGACAAGCGGACTTTTCTTCAAGGCTGCAACTCACAAGAAGACAAGACCGCTAGTCGAAACGTTCGCTGCAGCGACACCCCGTGTTTCAAGGATATTTCATCGCTTCAAGGTTACATCTTCCCCTGAACTTCTATAATAATAATGGGAGTTATACAGAGGTTGACATACGAATGAAGCAGTTGTGCTGAAAATGAACGACACAGTACGATGATTTGTTCGAAGCTGATGTATCGTGGATGCAGCGTGGCTGTCTTGGCCACGGCAACTTGTTTTCTGCCTCTGTCTTTCCTTTGAGCCTTCCGCAAACGTAGTGCAATTATTTTACAGGTATAAGCATGCTAACTTTTAGTGGAACAGATAAATCAAAATACAATTCACTTGCTATACGAAACAAAGCTTTTATTTTATCATTTTTGTAGCGGAGAGAAGATCGATGGGGAAGATACCATTATTTTTAGATATGAAATGCACCAACTGCTAAGGTGTATGCAAATGATTAGACGTTCTCAGATGGTAGTTTTTTAGAGAAAACACTCGGGCACAGCCGAAAGAGGAGCTCACCGTCTTCTTGAATTACGGCCTTGTAAGAATGAAAGACCGAACGTTTGGGAACGCAAATAAAGCAGGCTAAGCATCCTTCTCCATGTTTCGAGGGAAGAGCGGAGTTCAACAGTTATATGTAAAAGGTTACTCAGAGCTGCAGAAAATGGCACTCTCACCCGAACTCAAAAGACGATTGGTTTCACTCCAGGCTCGCGCCACGCGCTCTAGCTGTGCCATCGCTGACAGCAGCTCATTTGCTTTAAAATCATTTAGCAAGACAATGAAGTGATTGTTCTACAATTGTTTACATGCATTGAACCTGCTAAGAAAAGTGTTAAATGTTATTCAAACCGTGTCGATTCTTAAAGTATGCGAGATGATAATGATAATTTCGATGCGCTTGTGACGTTCACAAGGCTTTTGAGCCGGTACAGGAGTACCGTTAATAATGGATACTTCACTTTCTAATGAGAAACATTTACTAATGCTCCTTTTACTGACAGCAGTAAAATGCGCGACAAGAAGTGAGCCGCTCATAATTTGTAGCCTTTTTTTTTCTAAGAAAATACTCTGAGTAGAGACCCAGCGCATTCTTATAGGGCTCAGCTTTCCATTTTCAAATGGCTCAGTTTTTTACTTATTCACTGGTTCTCTTTTCTCGTCACTGAAGCGTGTACAATCTGTTCAAAGTCTGCGAGCCGCTTTCGACACAACAAAAATAAATAGGCACTGGTTTTTACAAAGATTTCGTGCATTGAACGCGTCGAGCTTGCTGAAGCCATGACAAGAGTAATCACTGGAAGGAAAAAGAGAAAATTGCGTGGCAAGAGGAAAATTTGATTCACTGTTCTCACTTGCGAAGACGACTCGTGTAAACACGCAGATCCATGGTTCGGCCTGCTCTACTGCTAATCGAAAACAGAGCGTATCTCGGCGCGCACTGCAGAACTAGACAGTCCCATCTTCAGCAAGCTTGAAAAGAGAGTTATGCAAAAGGAAGGTGTAAAGCGTGGCTCTACGCACAGTTCGGTGCAGCTGGAACAGGGTGCCTCTGTTTTCCGCAATAGGAAGTATATAAATAAACAGCTTACGTAAGGATCGTTCGGCGACATGGTTCAAGAACTTGAACCTTGTGTACTTCTGCGTCGCTCATGCACAAGTTATAAGTTCCAGGGCCCGCAGTCACGAAACTTGCACGCCAGGGGTCAAATTTACAAAGCTTTCCCTTTCTGAGTGCTCCTTGAAATTGGTCAGCCACCTACTTTCTAATGATGTCGAGTATGTAGCATGTGGTACAGTAAGTATGGCTAGCCCCAGGATTGGCTCAAACTCTCTCTTAAGAACAAATATACCGCGAGAGCTTTCAAAGAATACGGGCCCGGAATCGCTAGTTAAGAACAGCCGCTGACCTATCGCTCTGCATACAGTGAATTTATTACCAGAGTTGGCCATCAAATGACAGGCTTGTACTATAAAAGTAGCGTTTTGTGAATTTCATCGCATTGGCCAAATCCACGAGGACTTTTCTTTTTCTTTAAAAAAAAACGGCTCTTTCTGTGGCCAGTCCCTTTTAATAGCCCGTGTACCATCATTCATATATACTATAAGGCCATAGCTGGTAGGTTTGTGATCATCATTGGCCGGCTTCCTTTCTTACGAACCAAATGCAGCATCTATAGACTGCACGGTGAATTCTGCCCCATTATCTGAAAAGAACTGGCTGGTCTGATTCAACAAGTCCACAATGGCCATAAGATACTGCGCGCTACTTTTTCATGCCGATTACCCAATCAGTAAAAAAAATACAAAAACACTCACGCTTTATGACAAAGGCGACTATAACATCATGACGCGAGACTTTCGCATGGCATCCACTCCCACAATATGTGGGATCTGCCCAAATTTTTTAAAAATCAGAATTCTTTTGTTTAGTTGAAATACGCGCTAAACTACTTGTACTCGAATTACTTGTATATAACACTCTAACCTGAGCTAAAGTAGAATATTCCGGGGCTCTTTATGAGAACCATCAGGTTAAATATGATCAATTCCCTAGAATCGGTTCAGAATCAAGCTGCCAGGTTCATTATTTCTGACTACTCCTACAATACAAGTGCCTCAGCTCTAAAATCCCGCTCGTGTCTCGTCTCCCTCACCTACCACCGCGAAAGTGCTCTTTTTTTATATATCATTTGGTTCTTTGATTGACTGGAACCAAATGGTCGTTTCAGCACATCGTTTCTCCCGCCAGTGACATCCTAATGCTGTGTATCCACCACGCGCCCATTTCACTACGTATAAACGTCCTTTCTTTAGCTGCACACAGCCCGAGAATGGAATTTCCTCCCTTCCGACATTGCCCTTATCACCAACTTTTCTCGTTTCAAAGCAGCCACAGGAGGCCATTTTTCAAGTTCCAACTTCCAACCTGACCAGCCATTTTTCTTTGTGCCCACCCTCATGCAATGCCCCGTTGGGATATTTGAGGTGTTATGAATAAGTCGTTGCAGTACGTTACTTAAATAAAATTTAGCGACAGTCTGTGACAGTTTGACACTGTATGCCCTTGCTTCTGACACCCTGAAACTCTGTGTTGCATTCCTACACATTTCTACAGTCCGTGTATGATAAAATACAAATGTAGTCTCAGGCAGTTTCGTCTTTGTACTGTCTCTTTCTTCGCTTTCTCAATTATAGTGGCGTCAATGAGAGACATGCTTCTGCTGGACTCTCTTTTCTCCCACGCTAATGTAGTCAATCCAGTACAGCAATGATAACGTTCTATTTCGGGGGAAAAAAGAAAACGTCTTTATCGATGATGACGCGACCTCACAAATGTTGCTGACGGTACAAAATGTTTGTTTGGTCGCATTAGTCGTGCAGCGTGCTTGTTTTGGCATTTCTTCGGCTGAGGCTAGATTCAAATGGATCGCGAAGAGCCCAAGCGCCCACCTACTCTCGTTTAAGCTGCCGTTTCAGTCGCCTTTAACTAGAAAGCGAGCGTACAGGTTTCACGGTTTGCTTGCTTTACGTTGGCCGCCTGTCTCTCGCACACCCAGCGTGTTATTCTTGCGAATCGCGTATCCCATTATGTTGCAACCAATCCGTTTCTTTACAAGTGCCCGTTCGCCGCACTTTTTTCTTACATTTCCACACATTATCATTTGCGGCGCCATTATAACACTTTCGCGAACGAACAAATGCTTGCATTCAGACTTATTTCTAAGCGCCTCAAGAGCGCCGCGCCAGTATTTATTTTTTTCTTCGCTCAGAAGCCTCGCGAGCGCGTTACTTCCGCCGCGTTCCCGTGCCTCCATTGTGAGAACAACGTCAGCGAACTGTACGCAAATACCGGAAGAAGTTGCCACTAGCGTGGTTCCATTTCCGGCCCGAGGTCCTGTTGCTCGTAGCAAAACAACTCTTCAGTAATACCCCCGCAGCGAAACCGGAACGGCCTTAATTCCGCCGGCGTAGGCATAGGCGTGTGCAGGGTTGCTCATGGGAGGGGGGGGGGGGGGGGGCAGGGCGTAGGTTCGTAGCAGCGCCCCCCCCCCTCCCCCCATCCCTACTAAGTCAATGTATGGGTAGACTTCGCCCCCCCCCCCCCCCATCTTGGGTAGCTATGGGGAGCGGCTGACCCCCCTGCCCCTCTTGCACACGCCTACGGGCGTAGGTCTCCTGCACGTGGCGTTCCGCAGGAAGGATGTTGTTCCGAGCGGTTTAGTGCCGCGTGGAAACAATGGACGATCGATGCAGGAACAATGCAGCTGTTGAGATCCAATCCCCGCCTCAAATTGTCAAAGCGAATCTACTTCTTGACAGTGGCGACAAGGCTTTCAGGAGTGGACTAGAAACAGCACAACGAAACGAACGCCGGAGAGACAGTTTCGAGAGTGCACGTGTTCGCTTTTTGTCGTTCTCTCTGTGTATCAGGCTACGCACCACAAACCACAAATAACCCCAAGCGTTATGGGCACTGCGGAAAGGCAAACAGTACGTCGAAAGCCTTCTATGGGCGCCGTGACATTCTCACGGTTGCGATCAGTGAGCGTCATTTGGAGCGAATACGGGACTGTTCGTTTTCGCTCTGCGCTGAATGACTGCAGGGCACGGGGATGCGCGCACCCGATGTTTCGCCGTCGCTTCTCGCAGACACAGCGAGTATATGCACCGCACTAAGCAGGAAACGGAACACGGCTCCGCGGAACGATGGATCTAACCCCGATGGGAAAGCAATGGTTCTCAGCGATCAATACATAGAAGCGAGCTGTTCGTCGCAGAATCTCCTCAATGGCAAAATTGAAATAGCTGCCGGGGCGCCAGTGCACTTGCACAAAGTGCTGTTGAAAACATTGGTTTCCATCAAGATGTAAACTTTCTCACCACTTTATCGTTGCCGGAGTAAGGTATACACTTAGAAATACGCTGAACCCGTGTTGTGCGCAAACTTTACGGTTACTTCATAGTGTAAAGAGCGCTTTATTCTGATAAATCGCCATGAAGCTCTGCTATTTTTTAAAAAGCGAAGTTGACATCTGTATTAAGCCAAAAAATTTCCCGTGGTTGAACGGGGCAAGTTTGTATAGTGATAGCTCCGTTTTCCTTGCTCTGGGAAAGGACCATACATTTGCAGAAATTTAACTTGATTGCATGTGTTCGTTTAGGCAAGGATGGCGAGAAATCTACACGCTTCGCCTACACCCCGCGACAAGGTAGTCAACGTGCAGCACCTGTGGAGGTGCTATCACCCCCTGTAAAGTCGTTTGCGCCTTATGGCACACGCGCGTCTCGCGGACTAGCCGCAGTTAGGTTTAACAGCCGCCGAACGAGAAGGGGCGCTGTGATCATGTGGTGTAAAGTGGCGCGGTGGTGCGGTGGCGCCGCCCTGTCGGCGAGCATAGGCAGGCGCGCAGAAAACAGCAGCGAGTCTCTCTCGGGTTTGTCGGCGTGCCCAGACGGACGTCTCCCGCGGTGGGTCCATGGGGACGATATCCGCGGCTCGTCTCCCGCGGGCCCCTCGTGGTGAGTCGAGCGGTGGCGACGCCGCATTCGCGGTACATTGTGTGTGTTATGTTTTCCGTGTATTGTATTGGCATTGTATAAGGTTACTTAGGGTGTTACTAGATATGTATCAGATTCGGCAGGCGAGCTCGCCGTGATGTAAAAGCAGGTTAATAAATGTGCACGTGGTAGTTGCCCGACGGCGTGAACTGTCTGCGTGCGTTCCGAGAGCGCGCACGTCTTCAGACCCCACACACCTCAACACAACACACAGACGCTGCTCGGTGACGCCTGCGCTCTCGGCGCGAACGCGCAGTGAACATGAGTGCAGCCAACGCCTCTGGCGGTGGCGGCACGCAAGACTCACCTTAAGCCACTGTTCGTTTTCGCGAACGTTCCGCACTAGTGTTTCGCTGAAGGTCTTTCGCCGCCGTTGACCTTGGCTGAAGTTGAAGGTCAGATTCACGGATCCAGGCATTTTTTTTTTTTTGGTTTGTACCGGGAGGAGTAGAGCTATCGCTGTAATATCTAGGTGAAGCAAAATGCGTGGACGGGCCCGACAGGCTTTTCATTTAAATTTTCACTGATCGCATACTGTAACGTCTGGCCTAACGGATTCCTTGTCAGTCACCCAGAATGGGCATGCGCCAGACCAAGAAGAATAATTATATCAGTATATTACAAAACACTTAAGGTCGCCTACATTGCAGTTTAAAATGACATCAGAAAGAGAAAAAAACATAGATGTTAGGATGGGGCATGCCGTGCATTAAATGGTAAGACCATTATAATAGAGAACGGTTCGATGAGCCTAGGAAATGGAAATTGGAAACAGGGCAAGCAAAAATAAAATAAAGATAGTTGAGTTCCCACGTGGGAGATGGGCTCGGTCAGCGAAAGCTCTGCAGAACTATCAATAAAGTTGTTACGAACCAAATAGTTGAGTTGTGCATGACAAATATATTGAATGCATAATTAAGCCTGCATAGATGAACCCAGAAGAACATTTGAGCTTGTCATTAAAAAAAAAACGCAAGAATACAACACATTACAATTGTAATTATGTCTTGCAAGTGATCGAAGGAGTGGCGGGGTTTGTATGCACAACGCATGCATGCTTACACGTGGTTTTCACGAAACGGAAAATCGTGCTGCGGCTAAATGTGTAAGACTGCGCGTTTTGCACGACGTGATCAGCAATAACAACATCACCTCTCTCTTTGCGTGCGTGCGTGCAGGGGCGCCTTGTCTTCTTTCTATTTCACTCGCTTATATAACTGCTCCTCCACAAAGTACCTGCCAGCTTGCTATCTGTTGCAGCACTTCTCAGCTACCGTTGTTTAGCTCAATCGCCTTTAGTAATAATTTTAATCATGCCGGCATTATTTTATTAAATTTTCTAATACAAGAAAAATTCAGCCTCATAACGCCAGAAGAAAAGCGAGTGTTCATTAAAGCAAAAATGAATGCGATAGCAACAAATTGTAATGTTATACAAAGTAAGGCTAGCAGCTAACTCTTTTGGACCCGATCTCGCGTAACTCTACACTTTAAGCGTGGCTATAACTGATTTAACGTCGTAAGGTACAATGTACAGCGTAGCTGATGTGAAGCCTCAGCGATGAAATGCAAAGTGATGCAAAGCTAGGTGAGCATGGGGACGGTTTAGCACTGAAAGAACGTTTTCTCCGCTTGACACCTGTATGTCTCCAACCTCCAACTCGTCTCCCTCATCCACTCGCCTCCGATATGCTATACAGTAAAACATCGGTGATACGATCACGGCTCGTACGAATTTCGGGGTGATACGAATTTTTCTGTGGTCCCGGCCAAGGCCCATTGGCCTGCAATGTATTGGTCTACGGTTGTTGCGAACAGATTTTCACCCAGTTACGTTTGATACGAACGTACGCTAGCGCACAGGTACGAGCAGGTGCTGCCAGCGCTGTCACGAAAGACGCGGCAGTCACGCGCGGGCGCGGGCATGCGCGCTGCGCGACTATCAACGGTGCGTCGTGGCCTCCGAGATAGTGCGCGCGAACCTTGGAGGCCTTTATGCGCCTTCGGATTTAGATTACAGATGACGGTGACGTCTCACTTTTTTTTCCCCCGACGCTTTGACGCGTGCTCCTGTGCTCGAGGCAGCAGCGTCTTTGTACTGTGTTAACACGTGCCTGCCACGTCGATTCTATGGAACAAGGCTGAAACTTGGGCTGCGGGTCCGTCATGAAGTCCCATGAAAAGTGGACGAAGACCCCAAGAGACGAAGCGGACGGTCTTCGCGATGGAGCTTGGCCTGTATCTATCGTGGCAAAGCGCTTCTTAAGTCACTTTCGCCGCATTACTTTGGTATCATGCAGTGCAGTAAGATTAGGAAGGGGCTGCTAGTGGTCACGGGGCACAACATATATGGTTCATTAATTACACACGCGCGCATGCACCGTATATTTACGAGTACAAGAGTGATCGTTGACGTCTAAAAACATTACTGGCATTTATTCAAAGCTGTTCATGACGTCGCTGCGGCCCTGAGAATAAATCAAAACGTATGCCAACTTTCTTTGGTCGCATACTAATTTTTCATGTTTTCTGGTGATACGAATTTCGGATCATACGAATATTTTTGGTAACCCCACGAGATTCGTATCACCGAGGTTTTACTGTACTATACATGGAAACGACATGCTTCCCTCTCCTGCCTCCTCCTCACCCTCCTTCGCTGGGCTGCGGAGTTCAGTGTGGCAGGTTGTTGGGCTAGTTGGTTCATAGATTCAGCAGACAAGTCTAAACTGCGCGAAGACAACACGTAAGAACATAGAAACACGCACACACACGAAGCGCATCGCGCGTGTGTGTGTTTCTGTGTTCTTACGTGTTGTCTTCATTGCGCAGTACAAACTTGTCTGCCGAATCGATGAAGAAACTAGCCCAACAACGCTGCTCTTTGTGTGTGTGCGTGTTTCTATGTACACTTACGTGTTGTCTTCTCCGCACAGTTTAAACGTGTCTGCTGTACAGTACTTCGTCCGTTTGAGCTGACTTTAACAGCTCCACTGTGAAACGCTGGTGTAAGGGAATACGGTCACTCCAGGAAGAGAAGCAGTTTGCGTGCAGTTTGTTGTCTGAACGCGAAGAGGTGAGAGCACAGCACCTAGAAGGCGTTTGGTGATGTCTGCCGAGACAGCGCGCGCGCCAGCGCTCGGGACCCCGCCCTTATGGTCACAGCTCGAGCACTTGCTGCTCGAGCGAAGCAGCCCACCCCCTCCCCTCCCCCGTCGTACATGCTCCTTCGCCCGAGCAAAGGTGGCTTCCTCTCTGCTTGAGTAGCAATCGACTGCAGGCCTCGCACGCGGGTTGATGTTATCGCATTGCGCCCACACTGCGACGCGGAAATGGCCGGCTCATTTCATCTCTGCTTCAGCCGCGTTCGTTGCCCCCGCTCGCGCTATTTTACTCACGGGTAAATATACGATGCACGGGCCATTGCTATCGATTTGGACTTTATACGGAACATGACGGCGACGGCAAGAATCCGTTGAGAATGTCCGTATAGTTGCTTTCGCAATAAAAAATGGAAGTACGAGTATATGCACGATGTAGCTGCCAATGCGCGGCCCCTCTCCAAATGTGTGGAATGATTCCAAGCTCTGACGCGATTGATTGCAGTCTGCTCACATTTCCTTTGTCGACGCGCTGTCGCTTTTGTAAACATGAGCAGGGTAAAGCTAGTATAGGTGTAGTCGTGTTCTGCCGCTGGACGTATTTCCATGCGTAAAATTGCTGTCGAAATGCGTGAGTTCACTTGTTGTCGACAGGCTTTCTAATCTCAGAAGACAATGGTCCCGCATACGCCGAGTTTGCAAGCAGCAAGCGGTTTCACGCGAACAAAGCGGGTGTTGGGAACCAGAAGTTGGGGAGAGAAAGCCTACGCTCTGTAACACTTCGTTTAGTGAAAGGTCGAGTGATTAGCATTCGCTGGTGTCTGGTTCTGTTTGTCGTACTCCTGTTGCTTGCGCTAAAACTCACTCATGCAAATGCGATCTTCAACTACTGAGCTTAAAGGGACTGTTTACCGTCCTTCATCGCTTTTCTGTTTTGTACCGCAATAGAAAGCGTACCGTCTGAAGTGTCCAACCTTGCAGCGGTTTCTCTGGAAAGTGAGTAGAAATTTTTAAAACAGAATTTTTCGATATGCGTTCGGTTTTCTTCCATTGGCGTGAAACATGCCCACACTGGTTGGTGGACGCGGTGACGATTGTAGTGCCGGTAAAAATTAAAACAGAAAGCACATGTGATTTCTGTAGGATTGCTTTATTTTCGCTGAACACTGTTGTAATGAATGTAACAGTCGTTTTCAGCGCGCTACCGGTTAAATGAAGTCTTATTATACGATTACAGAACACTTGTTTTGCTGTAATCGCAGTCTATGCGTTTATTTTAGCACTGCTGCCGCAATCCAAGCCAAGTCGATTCATCAAAAAGAGACAATAAATGCACGCCTTCACAGCGCAGCACATGCGAAACATCCTAACAACAATACAGCGGCGCAGTACGACCACCGCGGAGAGTCGCATGGCATAGCGCATGAGTTGAAGCAGACGAAATGGAAGACCGCGCCGCAAGCAGCGCCACCGGGCGCCATTTTTGGATGCGTGAGAAAAAAAAGAAGCAAAAAAGAACTCTCTGACGCAACCGAAAGCTGCCTCAAGTGCGTAAAATACAATTTCAAGTTATACATGTTTGTTTTTAAGCAAAATGAGTCTACCTGCGAGGATTCAATTCAATTCAATTCAATTCAGTTTATTCCGACATCACAGGAGACATTACAAAAGTCACAACAGTGATGCTGTGGGGCGAAAGCAAAAAGCCATTAAGGCTTGACGAAGGCTTTCGCACCATTTGACAACATAGCAACAGCAGCAAGAGATCATCAGTTATTATACAATATCAAAACATGTACTTCAAGGTCATGCCGATTTGCATTTTATTAACACGTTGAAAAACATTTACAGAACGGAGCAGTATAAATGGTTTACTGTAAGAAACTGTTTAAGGTTAGTGGCAGTAAGTAGCTCATCATCTGGCGACCATAGTTAGTACGTGTGTAAGGAATTTTCCAGTCATCGGTGGCTCGTGTGCTATAGGGGCAGGTATAGGGTGTCAAACGCGCTAAATCAGTAAGAAAAGAGTCGTGATTCTTTCGGGAAGTACGATATCGCTTCATTAAAATTGTATTCTATATCTCAGGCATTGGTTGTAAATTAAGGGCTTCGAAAATGGGTTTGGAATGTTCATCGCGAGGAACACCTGTAATTATGCGCACAGCCTTTTTCTGTAATCTATATATTCGGCCTAAGTTCTTTTCCGATGTGGTGCCCCATACTAGATAGCAATAGCTTAATGTAGATAAAAATAGCGAATTATATAGTAAGAGTTTAATTTTTTGTGGCAAGAGAAAACGTAAGCGCGATAAGATACCTACAGTACGAGAAAGTTTAGTATGGACAAACTCAGCCTGATCCTTCCATAGCATGTTTTCGTGAAAAATTACTCCCAGAGTTTTCACTATCGGTTCAATTTTAATAGATTCTGAGCCAATCACTAATGATAAATCGCAGTTTACGGGCTTATTTATTGGACGAAAGAGCACAGATTTTGTTTTTGAGGTGTTTATAATTAGCGAATTTCTTATGCTCCAAATGTGCAGCAGTTTCAAGACACTACTTGCTTTGACACTATTTCTTGTCCTACCAGTAGATTGACCACAACGCTGTTGGGTGACGTTAGCGGTCATTCTTTCGCGATTTTCAGCATCAAATTAAAAATATAATTCCTTTTTTTATGGGGCAGAAGCATGCTCGTTGTCGCCGATGTGACGAACGATGTTCTCATTTTCACCACAATCAGAAAAAATTTTTCCGAGCGGTAGACAGTTCCTTTAAATACGGACGTTTTGCGCTGTGGAAATTGAGCTTACTGACACGTGAGTCATTGTTTTGCGCAGTAAATTAGGTTTCTTGGCACCTGTAAAATTGTTCATGCTGCGTAGACATCGCGAAATGTTCTAATGAACAGCACATTTTGATAAAGAAGAGTGCGACTTGGATAACGCCAGGTGACGCATTCTTCAGATAAGACGTTTATTTTAGTAAAACAAGCTCCATCACTAAAGCTTACATCGGGGCTGTCTGTCTTATGTCATTTTAGAAAATAACATTCTGGAGATGCTAGCTTTGCTGATTCCCAGACTTCCTACTTCATGGTGCTAGACGACAGTTATGGCATACACATTTGATCCTATAAAAGTATAAATAACACGCACAGTCACGTACACAATCATACGCAAAAGAGATATTCACAGAAGTTTCGTTGAGGGCTGTTGATGTCAGGACCAGGAGGAGCACCGCTTTCATGGCGCGTATAATGGGCAGGTGGTGCTTTTTCACGGTGACAGAATTTGCCGCAGCTCCGAGTTCGAGTCGTCTTGCAAGGGTGGTGCTGCCTTCAGAGACTGTATCTCTGGTACGTAGTGGCAGTAGCCACGCAGAACAAGGTACGAGTATTAAAGTAGCGTTGCTCACGCAGTACATTGGCGAGTCCATTCGTTGACTTTTGTAATTGAAGAGCTTCGTGTGGGCTAGCCAGGGGCGGAGCCAAGGGGGGGGGGTTCAACCCCCCCCCCCGAAATTTTTCAGTTTTGCTTGCATATATATACACGCAAACATACAAACGCACGCACGAACATACATAAGGTATGGTTGAACCCCCCCCGAAAAAAATTTCTGGCTACGCCTCTGGGGTTAGCTTAAGCCTAGGCTGGCATGCCCAGCTGACTGTATTTTGGCTAGCTTAAGCCTGGTATGCCTGACCTTTCCTAACGAGGCTTTGTGACATATAATATTCGCAAGACAAACATGCTTTATGAAGGGCTCAGTACTGACGGCTTGCATAACACCACTGGGATCGCTGCAGAGGACAAGCACTTAATTCGCAGCCACTTAAATATAGATTCGCTGTGGACGGCAGTTGCTTTTGTTATAGACAGGAACAACGAAGCCCACGAATTGCATCACAACATTGTACTGCAGTGATTTTCCGCCTACTACGGTATCAAAAGGCCGTGCTGACTGTATTATGTTATAGCTGCACACGACACTGCACGTTCCATATAGAGTTGCCGAAAGAAAACGCGGCAATTCTTGTATTTCGCGACATAGTAACAGCTTCCTCTAAGGCAGTTTTGTTAGAAACAAAAGTGAATGTTGTGAAGCCAAACCAACCCATCCAACGGCCACACAGCAGTCACAACTGTATCGTGAACGCATGCGGACCGTCTGCGAGTGATTGTTCGGAAATGGCCTTTCCCTTATTGCAGAAGGAGGAGGAGCATGTTGTAGGTTGCCGGCGGATCTAGCCTTGCGAGATTTGCCGGCAATTGCCCCGCCCGGTTTCCTCCTTTCAGGTTATGTTGGAAATAAAAAAAGTCACAGTTTCGCCGCAAGGGCGAAGCAATGAATGCGATAGCAAGAAACTGTAATGCTATGCGAGGTCAGGATCGCCAATGGATACTCTCAGTTTGAACAGCGCTCCTGTTGCGAAGGCGGCCGAAGCAGCGAAGGAAACTAGCGTGCTTCCAGTGTCGAGCTGTGATACTTGATAGTTCGCGCTCATCTTCTGTTTGTTCGTTTAGCGGCGTCCCTTGAGCTCGAGTGACTGTCGTACACTCCGTAACATCAGCGTGGACATCACGGTGAAAGCTCGAAACATCCCTCCTCCCCTCACCACGAGATAATCGCGCGAGCAGACAGCGGAAGGGCAAGGTTCTCCCTGCGCAAATATTGGAAGAAGCGAGCGAGCTGGCCGACGACTTTATATGCGCCCGCTGGCGCTCCTCGCGCCATCTCGCTGGTAATGAAGAAACGCTTATAAGCGCCTGCCGTCTCGGAGTACAGCCAGCGGTAAAGGGTGTGTATAAAATGCTCGCCGTTAGCTACCTGAAGGATCTGCGTTTTGTGGCGTAGTGGTTAGCGCCACGCGCTGCGGAGCGAGAGGTCGCTGGCTCGATTCCGCGCTTCGGAGGCATTTTTCTGAATCTTTTTCTTTGGAACTTATATATATATACACATACTTATACATATACGGTGCATGACGGCGGCGACGGCGACGGCAAAAACCAGCCGAGACTGTCCATATAATTGCTATCGCAATAATAATCACTGGAGTCTTGGTGGACCCCGGCATAAAACACTTTCGTGTTAAAAAAATTGCAGTGGCTTAGCGGCTATGCCAGGATATACGTAGCGTTAGCCAAACGTTCAGCTGATTATTCTTAGCTTTCCAGATTGTCTAGGATTACTAGCCTTCTTCTGTTCATTCTTCGTACGCTGAACCGCTAACTGCCAGGCAACTACTTCAGGATCCGATGAGATAAGCTTCTCGCCTCTTCTGCGCCGTTGAGCAGCATTTGCGCTCTCCTGCTCCATGGCGTTACCCACCTGCAAACGCCAGTCAGAGGCGCTATCAAGCGGCTCCAGCGCAGTGTCAGACGGCGACTGCACAGCGAAGGAGAAAGCTGCGCGCGCGCCGGCGCCAGTGTGTCTGCCATGGCTACGACGTCACTCCTCTCGAATGCGCAGACCAAGAGAGGCGAGTCGCGCGCGGCGGTGGCGGAGTCTGCGCGCGCGCCGGCGCCAGTGTGTCTGCTGCGGCTACGACGCCACTCCTCCCAAACGCGCATACCAGCAGCGGCGAGTCGTGCGCGGCGGTGGCGGAGAGTGCATGAGATGCCGGCTCCGGTGAGCCAGCTGTGCGACACCACTGATCCTCGCGCATGCGCAGCACGGCTCATGAGGATCCACGCGAAATCGGCTCCGGCTAGGCAAGTTTAGCTAACGCTACAAAACTTGATTATGGTCCCTCAGAATGCGCTCTAGCACGTTCCGCAGGAATTTGACTCATTCCTGGGCAAGGCCACAACAGGTGGTGCTCGTCGGTGTCTTCGGCCAGGGTTCTACAGTTGTGGCATGTGGCAAAACCCTTCCATTTTAGGTGCCAGCAGGGGTGAGAGCTAATCCAGCCAATATTATGCTGAGAGAAACTTGCTTTACCCTCTGGTCGCATTCCGCTGTTTTAGATGCGAAGTATCTTAAGGCCGAGCTCAATCCGGTGGTGTGCGGCGTCACCACCCTTACTGCGCATGCGCATACCCTCTCCACACACCTCCTCTCCACTCACCCTCTCCACTTTCCATCTCCACTTTCCCTCTCCCGTTCCCATCTCCACTTTCCCTCTCCCCTCCCCCTCTCCCATACCTCTCTCCCCTCCCCCTTTCCACTCTTCCACTGAAACGCGGGCTAGACATGCCGAAATTCTCTCCTGCGCAACGCCGCGATGAGCTCGAGCGCATGCGCGTCCCCTCCCCTTCTCTCTCCTCTCCTACGCTGCCGCCCTCTCGCCCGCCTGTCGACCGCGTTCCCCGCTCGCCCTGTGAGAATTAACGGCCAGACTAGATGGAAGATACGACGCGCGTAGCGTCCCTCTTTGCGTTCCACGACGCGAGGTCGGTAGCATGCCCAACGAACGCCAACGGAACGCGATCGTGCAAGTGCTCCGGCTTCGCATCGCCTCATGGTCCCCTTTAGCGGGAGATGGTGTAATTTTTTTATGTGTGGCTCATACCCACTATGGGGGATTAGTCACCCTCACTTCACTTCGATCTCAACTACTTCTGTGATCGATTTCTTAATTTTGTGCGTCATGCCCTGTTTGTTGATTCTGGAAGATATACAGCGGTACAGATCGAGTGCTCCAGATGATTGGCTACACTCGACAAGAGAGCACCTGCAAAATCGATGGAAGAGTCGAAGAAGATTTTGTTTTGAAAGCTAACACGCTGAAGTCGATTTTTAATAAATTTGAGGTCTTAACGAGGCTCGCGCAACCATGACTGATTGCATTATTGCCATACCAACGAATTATTAAAAGTCAGCCTGTAAAGCTCCTACTTCGGAGGTCATTAACGTGGAGCGCTGTGTCGCTCCAACACGATGAAGACAATGTTCCAAAACTAACGTCTGCCGTTAGCACGTCGCGCGCCTTTCTCCTTCGTTTTCTTTTCGATGTGCCACGTGAGCACGATTTGCAACAGGCAGTACATATAAGGTCTAAAGGCTACATTGTTTTCCATTACTTCTCCATGTGTGCTGGCCTGATAGTTACGTGTACAGCGCGGTAGCAATGCTCGCACTGTGAATCTAGTCGGATCACAACGAGCAAGCTGTTTTTATCCTTCCATGGCGGTCTTTCGTAGCGGAGGCTATGAAGGACTCCTATGTCGCGCATAAAGGATACCGCCCGGCAAACCTCACAAGCCCGACAGAGCGAGCCGTAATCAACATGTGTTCAACGTAAACAAACGATGAAATGAAAAATCGGCAGCAGCATTGCCAATTTTGACGGATCTCGCACCAGCGTCACGTGACGTGCTGCCACGAGCCGCATTTGGCGCGAAGGCAAAGCAGCGCACCGGCCTCGGCGACTGCGCGACCGTTACTAGCTTGGCGGAACCCAGTCGCAGAGAGGCTGTAACGGTAGCGGCAGTCGCAAAGCGGCCTAGACGCTGTTGTTTCGGTGAGACAACCGCACCATGTAAAGGTACCTTCCCTCTGCTGCCTGGTGTGCCTTTCTCCCTGCTCGGCTGCAGGGCACCGTATCGCCGTAGCTCGATGGCTCGTCATCCATCGACTGAGAAGTTGCGCGTCGTCAGTGTTGAAGGCCAAGCTTGCTAGCTTCGAAGCAAGGAGGTCGTACACTGCCGAGCGCTGCCATGGAAGGGCGTGGATCAAGGGGTCCGGGACCCGACCGCAATGGGCCTTCAAGGCTCCGCCTTACCGGCACCCGGGGCTACCCGTACCCACAGGTCCCCACGCAGGTCGCACAGGTACGCCATCACCCCTATGCCACTGGCGCCCACCAGAATTACTGTAGCGCTGCCCAGTCGCAGAGCGAGCGCCAACCCCAACAGCACCAGCAGGAGAAAGAGCAGCACCATCAACATCAGCAGCAGCGACAGCAGCAAGATATCCTTCTGGAAGGCTACCAAGAATTCCAGCCGCAGTATGCGCGGCCAAAACCTTTCCTGCTCCCGCAGCCCGTGGAGTATGGCGCCAACCAGGTGCACTTCGGGCAGGTACAGTGCTTCAACGGGTACCGGCTCCCACTGCGCGATCCGCGCGAGCGCACCTGGAGCCAGCTGGACACGGGTTACTGCGGGAGCACGGCGGCCGTGGCGAGCCTCGCCGCGCCGCCTGCGGAGGCGGCCACCAAGAAGCGGCCTAGTCAGGGTCCAGCGCCGACTGATCCCCGACAGGCCCTGTTCCGTGGCGCTTCCTGGCAGCACCACCGCCCATCTACGTCTTCCGGGTCGTCGTCGCAAGTGCCCCAGCGCCACCCGGTCACTGGAGCGGACATGCACAAGGAGTTCGCCGTGCCCCACGCGGAGGCCAGCTCGCGCACTCCGCAAGGTCAGAACGGGTGCAACGAGCCCTCAAAGCAGGAGCTTCTCGTACGCATCGAGAAAGTTGACGAAGAGATTGCAGAAGACGAATCACGCATCGAGCTCCTCAATAATAGGAAACTTGAGCTTGAGCTAAAGACCAGCAGCTCCTTCGACAAGGCCAACGACAAGAGCAACGGCAAGAGCAACGACAAAGTCAAACGCAGGATCAACCAAAAGCTCAACGACGGACAAGACGCGGCACTTTTGAAGCTCAAGTTGGCAAGTATTTTAGAGGCTATCTACTCTGAAAATAATGCAACGGCACGCCTCGAGCATGCCTCTTTTGATAACCTTGGTCCAAAAGTGGACCAACCATTGTATCGTCAGCCTTCTGACAATTCCGTGTACTACGAGAACAAGCAAAAATTCCTGGATTTTAAGAAACGTTTGATGGCACATATCAAGCAGGCAGCGCGAGAGGAAAAAAACAGACAAGAACGCGAGACAGAGAAATACGATAAGCTCATGGAGTCTTGGAAAAAGAAAATGGAGGACAAGGAAAATACTGCAGCTCATAAAACTAAGATCCAGAAGCAACGCGAGATCTTTGAGAAGCAGTTCCCTGAGCTGAAGAAGCAACGGGAGATCCGGGAACGCTTTCTGCGGGCAGGTAACCGCGTTCGCAGTGACGCCCATATGGAGGAAATCATTGGCGGCCTCCAGGAGCAAGAGAACGCCAATCGCAAGATGCGCCAGAATGCCGTGGTGCTGCCGGTAGTCGTGGACTTGCAGGAGCGCCGGCGACCACGCTATTGTGACCACAACCGCCTGGTTCGGGACATGGCGGCCATGCACAATGAGTGCCAAAAGCAGAGCACCTGGACGGACCAGGAGAAGGAGATATTCCGCGAAAAGTTCACCGAATTCCCCAAGGACTTTGGCAAGATCGCGTCCTTCTTGGAAAAAAAGAGCGTGTCAGAGTGCGTCCGATACTATTATCTGACCAAGAAGAAGGAGAACTACAAGCAACTGCTGGGCAAGAACAGAGGAGTGCAACGGAAGACGACGAATTGGCGCAGCAAGCGCAATTCGCGAAAGTAAAACACGCGCTGTCGTTTCGCTTTATTCTTCCCAATGTTTCAGCAAACATGCAACATATCCATGTTTGTATATATGTTTGCAGAATATGCATGCTTGCGGGGCATTTGGGCAGAATATACATGTTTATAGAATGCTGGAATGAGGTGGGGCAAAACGACACAAATTTGCCAATCGATGCTATTTTTATTTTTTCAAGTATTTACGACGAACGTTTTTACAGCGAAAGCTGCTATGAGATCACAACAGCCGTTTTTGGCGCCGTAGTTGTCCGCCGCCGCCGGTGTCCGTAACCACTATCGCGCGAAATAAGAAAAAAAAAATATAACGCCAGGCATGCGCGGAATGCGCAGCACAGTCACAGCGAAAGCTCGAAGAGCGGCATTTCTAGAGCCCGTTATAGACTCTCTGGTGGCTACTAACACAATACACTAGCAACGTATTCACTACGCCACAAATCATAATTTTTGTGAAGTTGGGAAGCACCCACCACGACATTACTCGTCATTCTGCGGAGAAGCGAGGTACCATCTGTAAGGCATTATGAGCAGTTTCTTGATGCGATGGCTGATGACGATGAAGAATTACGACTGAGCTTTTGTAATGGGTTGGAAGCTTTAAAGGACCCACTAGTTACTTAATTCGCATTGTGTGACGCCCGGTCGTTATGTCACTCTCCCACCACGCTTTATAACATACGCTAACGTGAGAAAGAGATAGAGAGAGGGAATTAATTTTATTGAGACCCTGAGGAAGTGGATGATGGGAGCCTTATGGGCTTCCTTGGCAACCAATAATAGTGCGCTTGCGAGGAACCCACTACGCTATAAATCATCATAATTTTTGTGAAGTAGAGAAGCAGCCACTATGCAATTTTTCGTCATTCTGCAGAGAACCGTGGTACCTGCTAAACACCTGTAAGGCATTATGTGCACTTTGTTGATGCTGTGGCTGATGACGATAAAGAATTATGGCATAGCCCTTTGTAATGGGTTGGAAGCATTCAACAACCTACTCGTTGCGCAATTCGCATTGTGTGACGCCTGGTTACAGAATTCGCGTTGTGTGACGCTTGATTGTTGTTTTACTCTTCTACCACGCTACATTACATATGTTAATGTGCCAAAAACGGCCCTTGTTGGGATCTCATAACAGCTTTCGCTGTAAAATATACAGAATGGAACGGGGTTCCGAACCTGAGCTCTCTGCGTAGCAGCCCATTTTCTACCACAGAGCCATGCTTGTTCATGAAACTCCTTTGCAAAAAGGCCCTATACAGGATTCATGTCGGGAAGGAACCACATTAATATGTGTAACATAGCGTGGTAGAAGAGTAAAATAATAACCAGGCGTCACAAAACTCAAATTCTGTGACCACGCATCACACAAGGCGAATTGCGCAACGAGTAGGTCGTTGAATGCTTCCAACCCATTACACAGGGCTCAGCCGTATTTCTTCATCGTCAGGAGGCACAGCATCAACAAAGTGCGCATAATGCCTTACAGGTTTGTAGCACGTACCACGGCTCTCCGCAGAATGACGAAAAATTGCATAGTGGGAGCTCCCTACTTCACAAAAATGATGATGATTTATAGCCTAGATGGTTCCTCGCATGTGTACTTGTATCAGTTGCTTAGGAAGCCATAAGGCCCCCATGATCCATTTCCTCAGGGCCTCAATAAAGCTCTTTCACTCTTTCTCTCTCTTTCTCACGTAACATATGTTATATAGCGTGGTAGGACGGTAACGACCGGGCGTCACACAATGCGAATTACTTAACTAGTGCGTCGTTTAAAGCGTCCAACCCATTATAAAGGGCTCAGCCATAATTCTCCATCGTCATCAGACGCCGCACCAACAAAGTGCACACAATGCCTTACATAAGTGTAGCGGGTACCTCGCTTCTCCGCAGAATGACGAATAATGGCGCAGTGGGTGCTTCCCAACTTCACAAAGATTATGATTTATGGCGTAGCGGATACCTTGCAACCTTGCAAGTGTACTTGTATTACTATCCCCAAGATACAGCGGGCTATAGAAATACCACTCTTCCAGCTTTCTCTATGACTGTGCTGCGCTTTCCGCACAGGCCTCGCGTTTTATTGCGATAGCAATTATATGGACACTGTCGGCGGATTTCTGCCGTCACCGTCATGTCCCGGATATGTATATGTATGTATATAAAAATAAAAGCCACAAATAAAAATAATTCAGGAGAAGAAAATTCCGAAGCCCTCGACCGGGGGTTTCGAACCTGCGACTCCTCGCTCCGCAGCTCGCTGCCTTACACAATTACGCCATGCCTCTTTTTTTAATAGCCTATGTACATACATACAGCAGTGACAAACAACTATATACCGAACAAAGAACTCATTCGTTCTCCAGGATACTAACGGCAGAATACAAACGCACGCGGCGCCACAGGTGGCGAAATTAAAACTATGTGAGACGCGGACCATGCTGCATCATTGCCCGCGCTGGATTGCGTCGTATCGCTGGCAACCCATGCTAGTTTTTCATCTTTCGGTTCTAGCGCCATGCTACTCGAGGCCAGTCGGCCAGGGGAAAAGAAAAGTGTCCCGTGGCTCGTGGTGGCGCGAGCTTGAGGGAACGCTTTGGCTCTTGCAGACTTATGCCACAGGAGGGACGGAACGAGATGGCTGAACCAGAATCACAGTATATATATCTTACACCGTTACCAGAATCCTGAGGCTGAAATTACAACGCAGACGCACAAGACACCCACGAAGACACGTACGACACAAGCGCTGACTAACAACTGCGTCATTCTTTCAAATGCCAATGCATATTAAGCCCAAGGCAAACTTACCGCACATGCGCACATGACAATAGCTCTAAACCAAAACCTGTAACAAGGATGATTTTGTATTAGATACGCGAAGACATGAAATTATGTTCAGATGGGTGCAGGGACAAAGAAGTAAAGAAAAAAATCCCGCCATCTCCCCGTAAAGGGAACCCTGAGTAGTATGCGAAGCAGCCATGAGTCGGCTTAGATTTCTGTAAATGTTTTATTTTCTTCATCACTGTTCATGGTCCTTCTATTCGAGGTTCCCCTGTTTGTTGTTACTCGTCATATATGACTTTATGCTCGGGGAACGTTTTCCCTTGAGTATATCGGCCTTGTGGTCGGTAAAGTATAAAGCTGATGGCTCTCGCTGCAAAGGTTGCAGCTCGAGGTTTGAGAATGCGATGTCAACGCGCCCGTTTCGATTCGGCTTCGCGAGCCCGCCGCTCCGGATCGGCTGGGGCACTGGCTACGTCGACGCGACGCCGGGGAGGCAGGCCTCGTTCATAAGCTGCTTCGCATCTAAGGGCACCTTGCATGATTTATGGCGTAGTGGGTACCTTGCATAAATGACGATGATTTATGGCGAAATGGGTACCTTGCATGATTTATACTAGAGCACGCGCCGCAATGGAGCGAGCGCTCTATCGCACGTCCATATGTCAGGCAAACATTCCTTTCTGCACACCATGCGCGAGCTCTCCGCTGGTGCGAAAACTTCGTTCTCTTCTTTGTTCCATATATCCAGTGGCACCGTTTTCTCAGGCAAACATTCCTTTCGGCACACCATGCGCGAGCTCTCCTCTTCTGCCAGAACTTCGTTCTCTTCTTTCTTCCATACATCTAGTAGCACGCGGGGCACTGGTCACGCCGGTGGGACAGGCCTCGTTCATAAGCGGGGCACTGGTCACGCCGGTGGGACAGGCCTCGTTCATAAGCTGATTCGCATCTAAAAAGTATGAAGGACAAAGAAGCGCGTTTGTGCCGTAATTTTAGCCTCAGGAATATGTACCAACTAGAGCCAAATGAAGTGTTATCTTAGTGACCAGAATCAACGCCCGCAGGGAACGCGAGCCGTGGCTTCACGTGCCACTGCCAAGCGGCTTCTTTATTTTGTTGTCTTGAGGTCGTGCGCTCCGCGGTTTTGTTTGGCGCCTAAAGGAGGGCGCTGCAGGGTCTTGGGACAAAGCGAGCGCAAGAGTCCGAGAGTGTCTTGCGTTCTGCGCATGCGTCCTGACGGCTCGCAAATTTCTTAGGGTCCCCGATTCTAAATTTCAATAGCCTTTCGCCGGAGTTGGGATGTGCGCCTTCGACTTGTACTTCGACATACAGGGCGTGGTCGACCGTGCTCGCGCGATTATCTCTTGTGAGTTTTGTACGTCTTGTGCTTTCCCCGCAAAGTTTGCGTTGAAGTCATAGACCACAAGAAGGTCGCTTTGCTCGCTGCAGCGGCCGCGTTTACGAAATGAGTGAGCTGCTAGCTAGAAGAGCCAAAGTAGGGGTTCGTTGAAGTAACAACTATGACAGTTCGCGCTCGTCCTGTGTATACCTGTGCGTTCTTTTCGTGCCTCCTTTGTGTTTGAGCAGCGCGCGGCAAGTGTCGAGCTGTGACAGTTGCGAGTTCGCACTCGCCTTGTGTGTTTTCTTTTCCTGCGTCCTTTGTACTTGAGCAGCGCCCAGCAAGTTTCTAGCTGCTTGCCGTCCTTCCTGTGACATTCCAATTTCTTGCTATCGCATTCATTGCTTTGTCCTTGAGGCGAAACTGTGAGTCTTTTTCCCCTTGCGTCCTGCGATTGCGATTGCAGTTTTGAAGTATGCTGGGTGCTAGTTAACAGATGAAGAACCGAGATATTCAATACGCTATTTTGCCCCTAATTCCGGGGCAAAATCAGTAGCTAGCACTTGCAGTTCACGCGAGTAAAATGGGCACGGAAAGCTCTGACACGACCTTCGTGGCGCCTCTCTCGGCATGCTTCGTAACGGATGCAGAGGAAGCCTTCTCCAAGACCTTTTGCAGACGAGGCACTACCAGTCTTTCGACGCAGTGGTTAAATCCCATCGTTCAGCTAGCTTCGATGGTGCGCCTCGCTCTTTGCAGCTGCTGATATTAGAAATTAGGTTGTCGGTTCTCTCCTCCGTAGTTTGGGTCTCACGTCGATGAAGTGGATGCGCTTGAAGGACGAGGACGAAGAAGAGACGGGACACACAGTGTGTCCCGTCTCTTCTTCGTCCTCGTCCTTCAAGCGCATCCACTTCATCGACATGCAGAACCAACTGGCCCAACTAAGTGCACTGGGTCTCACGGTTGGCAACCTTAGGCACAATCGGCTTCTTGAGACGGATGAAGTGAACGCGATGCTGGCCTCACAGCCTTTTCTATGCATACAATGTAATCCTGCAAGCACTCTTTCTCGTTCTTCAGTCAGAACTCGTCACTTTTATGTAAGTTTAGCCTAGTAACAAAATTCGGTACTGCACTGCTGTAACTTGGCTCGTCGATGCCGCATGCCATTAGGCACACGATAAAACTCGAGCAACGCAGACTGAATAAACGTTTTACAGTGCACTTATCAGTGATTTTTTACGTATTCTTTTCGCCAGCCAGCTTTTATGTGTCCTGTCCGGCCTTAACAAAGAGGCGAAAAAAATTGGGGCAATTACGCACTAGTGGTGCGAAGACAGGAAACAGCGGAGCTGGTGGCCTTGCCCTCCTCCTTTCCCTTCTCATCACCCTCACTTTCCTTTCACACTTCTTGCATACTGTGCTGCACAAGACTATGCTATGATTTACCCTCTCCCCTCCTCCTTTCCCTCCACACCCTCACTTCTTTTTCCCTCCACTTGAGATGCTGTACTGGGCGGTCCTCCTTGTTTCTCCTTATTTTGCTCTTCCGTTCTTCCTCTCTCTCTCTGTGTGTGTATTTATTTCTTGTCTTTCAAATTTTTTTCTCTTCCCTTTTTGGTCTCTCTATGTCTTTCTTTCTTTTCTCTCTCTCTCTGTACTCGTTCGCTCACCCATCCGAGTTATTGCATCCCACGCCGGACAAATCGGCGCAGCGGGAGAGCGCGCGCCGGGTGCACGTGTTCGGGGAGCGAAGCAGAAGACGGAGAAGAGGACGAAGAGAGCGCGCGCCAGGAGAGTTATTGCGTTGCACGCGCTAGGCGCAGCTCGGCGAGGCGTTTTCGCGGTACACCGCGTAGTTATTTATGCCAGTCTAAACAGATTTGCTGTTAAACTTATGCTTCAGAAGCGTAATTTTTCAGGCACAGTTTAAGACCATGTGACCACTAGGGAAATAGCGTATTCAGAATTAATTAATTAATATCTGGGGGTTTTACGTCATAAAACTACGATATGATTATGAGAGACGCCGTAGGGCTCCGGAAATGTCGACCATCTGGTGTTCTTTAACGTGCACTGACATCGCACAGTACACGGGCCTCTAGCGTTTCGCCTCCATCGAAATTGTTTTCAGAATTACTTCCATATTAGAGAACCCGAGGTGGTTGAAATTAATCCAGTTTCCCACTACGTCGCCTGTCATGATGGGACTGCCTTTTGGTTACGTAGGACCCCAAGGTTTAATTTTTAATACCTTAATGTTAGCCCACGCTCTAAACGTGCTGGCTCTGTGCATATCCGCGAATTTATGCTTTAAATGTGTCATTACTAAGGCCTTGTGAGCTAAATAGTCATATGTGGAGGTTGTAGTGCATTCTTTTTTTAAATTGTGTGCTCGAAAGTTTGCGTCAGTTATAAGTTGTTTAGAGTAGAGCGTATAATGTACGTTTTACTCTAATCATCAGCTTGCGGCACGCCCACTATTTCATTCGAGAAGGGTTATTTGCAGCCCTTTCCAAGAATGAATTACAAAACAAGCCAAAACTTCCTGCCTAGGGATGTCATTAGCGCAAGGCTTAGCGTGGTCTCCATTTTCGTCTTTTGCACAAGCAGGCTGCCGGGTTACGACTGAACTTACGCCTGGCGAGGTTGAAGTGGGTAATGGGACCTTCACGTCGCGTTCTACAGAACACCCGTGAGCCTTTAAGGGCGCAAGCGCATGCTGTTTAATTCGGGAGCTGTTACGCCCACGTGTTTGGCAATGCCGCCTTGATGGACGAGTGCTTTCATACATGCGCGTGAAAGGCTGCTTCATGCGAGGTCGTCGTACCGCGTCAATTTTGCGTGTCCTGCTATTGACAGAAGTGAACAAACGTGTTTTTGTATAGTCTTCACAAACCCTTGTTCTGTCTTTCTATGGCATTCAGCCTAGAAATACCCAATCCAGCGGGGTGAAATTCTTCATTATGGAGATGGCATACGAAAACGCTTGTGCGGAATATGTAGTCCTCTATACTACGCATCCCTCATAACCAACATGTTGCAGTAACATGTTCGAACCAATAACTGAGAAGCGAGCTTTCAATACGAGTGTTTCTCTCTCTTTTGCATGGGTTTCCATGAGGCATAAAAATGTAAGTTCTTAGTCGCGTTTCTTAGTCGATTTATGGAATGCATTGTCTATGAGTCATCATTTGTAGTGCCCACAAGAATGGTTTGCTGAGTTAGTTGGTAACCAATTTTCTTGAACTGCGCAGAACGCAGTATGGACGCGAAGAAGGTGGAAAGGAAGAAAAACACGGCGCTGACCATAGGTTGGTCTTTCGGTTGTTCGCTTCTCAACGTCACACCCCTAAGTACACCCTCTGGCTGCATTTATCAGGAGTCGCTTTCGATTCTACGCCGCAAACGGTGAACTACCCGTTCGCCCTTAGTGCTTGCACAGGAAAGAAAAGTGTACCGGCTTGTTTGCCGAAGCTTTGTTGATAGCGTGGAGACAGATATACATGCTCCTCCAGCACGGCCTCTGAGCTCTATAGCAACATTAGTTTTGGAACCCATATCTGCCTTCAGAAGGGCCGTCACGCCCTCCTTGGGTAGATTGAGAAAGCGCGCATATCCGCTGGCAGGGGACGACCAAGACGAAAGGCGCCTGGTCCGTGACATGCGCGCGAGAATGGCACGGACGGTGCGTCGTTCCCACGTGTCCATATATGGTCACAGTGCATCCCCTGGCAAAATAAGAAAGCCGTCTCGCTCATGCGCCACTTCTTCTTCGGCGTCGTGCACGCGTCACGTGTCACGTCTTCTTTGCGGCCCCTCGAGTACCTGATACAGCGCCATTTCGCTGTTAATTTGCTCGAGAAATGCGCCTGCACTCTTTCGAACACGGTGCCCGCCCAGTAGCAGCTCGACGCGGCTCCCACCGAGTCATAGACCGCATGATAATACATCGGCGTATCAATAGCAAGTGCTAAAACATGTTGGTGGGCTAGTTGGTTTGCATCCATGAATAGTGAGTAAGCGCGACTAGACAGGGACCTAGAAAGAAAACAGAGAAGGACACAGCGCTACTTCCAACTATTTTATTTTCACTCGAAACGATAAATATATACTGCGCGAGCGGAAACAACAGAAACAACAAATGGACGATCAGTGGGCAAATCGCTGAACCGAGCACGTGTACAGGGCGACATCACGACGTAGCAAAAATATTACCGCGGCAAAGCAAGATATTGCAACTCTTTTTGGGAAAGCGAGAGGGAAGGCTGGCTAACGCACATTTCTTCTAATCTAGTAATCTCATAGGCCTCAACAATTTCTCTTGTAATCTTACTATGCGCCTTATACAGGATAGAGGTGTTTTCAAACAAGGGCATGCAGCCACAGTCTCGGCAACGAATGCCCAAATAACCCGAGATTGCTTTTGTGACGCTATAATGATGTTCTTTTAGTCTCTGGTTGATACAACTGCCGGTCTGACCAACGTACGTCCTTTTACACGAAAGCGGAATGGCATAGACAACGTTGCGAGTACAGGTTACGAAAAGTGTTCGATTAATATCATGCGTTTACCTTGCGTTGCTCTCTGAATTTACCTGTTGGCATAGCCTCTGTAGACGGTCAGGAGCGGAAAATACCACGTCCACCCCCGACTGTCCCGCCATTCTTCTGAGATTGCGCGAAATGCAATGCATGTATGGCACAACGGTAACTTTCTTAGCTCTGGCACCACGGCTGTTGCCCTATGATGAGCTTTCCTGTGAGGCGACGAGAACGCGTCAGCACATCAACTCCTTCTGACACACACCTTTCGGACTCGGTGTGTATCAGAGTCCGAAAGATGTGTATCAGAGGGAGTTGATGTGCAGACGCGTTCCCGTCCCCTCACAGGAATGTTCTCCTTGATTAGAACTGTTAAGTACATGAAGGACCATTGGATGGCACTTGTACCCGCTGATAGAGAAGGTGGTTTTGTTGAGTTGAACAGGACCACGTATAATTCAAAGGCTCATGAAGCGATTTCGTCTACCTTTTAGGTGCACAAAGATCATCTCTAAAGAAAGTACAAAACGACGCGAGAAAGCTTCAAACTAGATCATTTATCACGGTCAATCGAAAAGAGCACTAATGGTCGCCTTGACTTGTTTTTTTTTCTGCGAAAACGCAGAAAAAAACACGCGACATGGGATGGCAGTGTTGTTAAAAAAATAGTATCTGAATTGGATCACGCATTGCTCCCTGCTCAAGTGACTGTAGCTAGCCGATGATGACCAGGTTCTTCGTGAAACCCTGAAAAATAACCCAGACGTTGTGCATGTATTCAGATTTGTGGATGATTTTTTAGTTGTTTTGAGCAATGAGTCATGTAGTTTTGACTTGGTGGTCTCTAAAATCATAACCTCATTTAGAGAAGTTTGTCCCCTTTGGTGTTGACGCATGAAGTGCCTGAGGGCAATTTCATCAGATTTCTACACTTAGGACTGTACTTTTCACAACAGAAAGTTTGCTGGGGTTATGAGCCTAGAGGCAATAAGCCCGTCCTGTCATTTTCTTCCGCTCATTCAAAGCTTGTGAAACGTGCAATAGTACAATCTTGTTTCGATAATTTCCTTATGAAGTCCTGTGACCACAAGGTGGAAGCTACTTTCCTGGGTCACGCCAAGCGCTTAGCAGAGTCTGGGTACCCATTAGGTATGCTCAGCTCTGTCGCAGAGGCCTTGAGCAAAAAGCTTAAAAGCTCATCAAAGGGCAACAGCTGTGGTGTCAGAGCTAAGAAAGTTGCCGTCGTACCATACATACATTGCATTTCGCACAATCTCAGAAGAATTGCGGGAAAGTCGGGGGCAGACGTGGTCTTTTCCGCTCCTGACCGTCTACAGAGGTTATGTCAACAGGTAAATTCGAAAAGCAACAAGGTAATCGCATGTCATATAAATCATCGAACACTCTTTGTAACCTGTACTCGCAACGTTGTCTATGCCATTCCGCTTTCGTGTAAAAGTACGCACGTTGGTCAGACCGTCAGATGTATCAACCAGAGACTAAAAGAGCATCACTATAACGTCACAAAAGCAATCTCAGGTCATTTGGGTATTCATTGTCGAGATTGTGGCTGCATGCCATTGTTTGAAAACAACTATATCCTGTATAAGGTGCATAGTAAGATTACAAGAGAAATTGTTGAGGCCTATGAGATTACTAGATTAGAAGAGATGTGCGTTAGCCAGCCTTCCCTCTCTCTTCCTCAAAACGAGTTGCAATATTTTGTTTTGTCGCCGTAATGTATTTTTTGGTATGTCGTGATATTGCCCTGTACACGTGTTCGGTTCAGCGATTTTCCCACTGATCGTCCATATGTTGTTTCTGTTGTTTCCGCTCGCTCGGTATATATTTATCGGTTCGAGCGAAAATAAAATATCAGTTGAAAGTAGCGCTGTGTTCCTGTCTGTTTTCTTTCTACGTCCCTGTATAGTCGCGCTTACTCACTCTTTATGAATAGCAGGTGGTTAATAATAATAATATCTGGGGTTTATCGTCCCAAAACCACCATATGATTATGCGGGACGCCGTAGTGGAGGACTCCGGAAATGTCGACCACCTGGAGTTCTTCAACGTGCACCTAAATCTAAGTACACGGGCCTAAAACATTTTTGCCTCCATCGAAAATGCAGCCGCCGCGGCAGGGGTTCGATCCCACGACCTTCGGGTCAGCAGTCGAGCGCCATAACCACTAGACCACCTTGGCGTAGTAATAGCAAGTGGTTGCTGCATTTGCCGCTTTGTTGCTATAACGTCTTCTCGTTGTCATCTTTCACATTCTGTCGCGTCAAAATAGTTTATAGTTGGTGCTTGCGTTTTTGAAGCACCAAATAATTCATTTAATTCGTCGTCTTCGTGTTCCGTTCGCTTACTCCGTTCACGAGCAACCCGAAGGGCGTTCATCTGTCGCCAGCAAAATTTGCGGATTCGAGTTGCAACCTGACCGCGCGTGCCTTGCGTGCGCGCCTGTTACTGGAGGTGTAATCTTGGAGACGTGTTATCTAGTTTATAATTCACTTTTTTCACTCCGGGTGGGGTCGACCCTCATTTATATTGCCGCCGGATAAGTTTGTTTTCTCTCTTTTGAAATACGATCTACCACAATCGGGCGTAGGACGGCGCAAGAGAGAAAACGCTTTTAATGGCTCCGAGTTCAGCGAACCACTGTCGTTAAAATAGATTACGAAAGCGCTACATCAGTAAGGATTGGCGGCAAGATTAAGGTCCTGTTAGCTTGTGGTGACATTTTTAAGGAGTGCGTGTGCTGCATGTTTTCGACAGGTACGTGTATATACAACCATTAGACACCCCCAGTAAAAGAAGTAACAACGAAAAAAATTCACCGACGATTACGATACTGCCTAATGGGAATTCTGAGCGCAGCTTCGTGTTGGGGCAAGGCCAACTGTGTTTGAAGTTTTCGCTTTCCGCAAGGTATCGACTTTGCCATAAATCATAATTTTTGTGAAGTAGGACAGCACCCACTACGTCATTATTCGTATTTTTGCAGATAAGCGAGGTACCCGCTACACATCTGTAAGGTATTATGTGCACTTTGTTGATCCATCATGTGGCTCATGGCGATGAAGCACTTTGCAGTGGGCGGGAAGCCTAAACCACACACTCGTTGCGCAATTAGCATTGTGTGATGACTGTTGTTATTTCACTCTTCTGCTGCGTACGCTATATTACATGGGTTAACGTGATTATTTGCCCGACGTGACGCCTTTATAGGGTCTTTTTGCAAATGAGTTTCAAGCCCCAGCGTGGCTCTGTGGTAGAATACTCGACTGCCATGATTACACGGGGCTATCGTCACACCACCTCTTGCCGATACAAGTAAAAAAGAAAAGAAAAAAAAACAGGCCAGTTACAGAGAACTTTACATTTGTTTTTTCTCCGTTGCTGCCCACACCACCACTAACGTGGCTGGACCTTTTATGCTAGCTGATGGGGCGAACGCGGTTTTTGTTCGCTACTAAGCAACTTATCATTCTCGTGTATTTCACTAAAAGAGGTATTCGATTATCTTGCTAGCTTCTGTCGTACTGATGATGATGGTGGTAGTCATTTTTTGTTACATACCCAGAACGGGTGTTGAAGAGGATAGTGCATTTAAATTAAAATATTTATAATAATATAGAGGTGATGAACACTGAAGGTAACGAAACAGTTAAAGAAAAAATGAGTAAAATAGAAATTTCGTAGAATTTCTTTAATATATAAGGGCAAATAAATAAATAAATAGATATAAAACGAAGCTTGCGATGAAACAATTTGCGCTTCTTTTGGTAGAACGCGATGTAGGGGAGGGGCATCCGCAAGAACAAACGCACCCTTCCTTCGTCGATGTGTTTGAATTCGCAAACGAGAGAGATAGAGAGTCTTTTATCGGAAGGCAGAGAAAGAAAAAGAGGGGGGGGGGGGAGAAAATATGCTAAGAGGAAAAAAATAAAAATCAGGCACCGAGTTTTCTGGCACTTGAGTCCTTCATTGTGTGCCTCGCCTTACAATGAGGCGAGAAATTTCGCTGCATGAAAGGTACATGAGGGTGACAGAACGAGGTAGAACTAAAGCTTGTCGAGCAGACCGATATGTGCAAACATGTGAACAGAGACGTCATCGCACGCCTCTGTTGCATGAGGCAGGCTAAAGGGCCTAAGGCACAGTCTAACGCTAAAGGTATCTGTGTCACTGAAAGCATGCAATGTTCATATCATAGCGCGTACGCTCATAGGTTCGACACTCAAACAGAATATGTTCCACGCTTGAGCCACAGTTGTTCCAGTTTGGCCTTGCCGCTTGACCGAAACGCTACCGGAAGCCGTTTCCATCGGCAATGTTTAGACGAAGCCGATGACACATAGTTTCCAGATGTCGAGGAATAGTGCTAAATGGAAGACTTGATTTGAGATGTGGGTCTATTAAAGTAAAAGAAAGGATAATGGTGTGTCGGAGGCAGCTTCGTTTCTTCGAAGCAAGCGTTTTAGCCAGTTGGGAAGCATTAGATCGGGTGAAATAAATTCGCTTATAATTTTCGTATGGAATACATTTGCGTTCCACTTCATCTGCTTTTACGGTGGCCACAATATCGCATCGGGCCGCTATTCACTGAAACGTAATGCAGTGACCTGCGGTTATAGCGAAGTGGCACAAGTACGCAATGTTTAAAAAAAATAACGGGCTGATGATTTGTTTTCTTTAAAGAGCTCATGAACCACTCCTCGTGCTTTGTGAAAAAAGACATACAGTGGAACGCAGACGCTGAACAGCTCAGTCAACTCTTGCAGTCGTGCACGCAAGAAGAGTTCACAAGCTGAGCGCGGAGTTACCACTTTCTCAAACACCCTCTCTTCATACAGAGGCCTGTACTCACGCTCTTTGTACGGGTGTCATACAACAAATCTTTCGTCACACAACTGATGACTGCTATTGGTCGATCGCTGGCATATGCCAAGAGCGGTGTTAGGATCATATGCGCTTCTTGCCACGGGGTGCCGCCTCGAGCCGGGTGCCGCGCTGTATAATCTGTTAGGATTACACAGTTGCAACACTAACGCGCTCCGGAATCGCAGCACGAGAAATCGATCATGTTCCATGACGCCTACATAAGGTGATGACGCGCGCGTGACGTAGCTTCTTTACCCCGTGTCATTCCTCACTATATGGAGCTTCCAGCGCACTCTTCGACACGAAAGACGAGAGAAAGCACTTAAAAGGTGCGACATACCCGGCCGTTCTTGACGGATTCGAGAATTTCTTTTCGGCGTTCGATTCGTGAGACAATAAATTCCGATACTGAGGTCAATCGATGATTACTTGTAAAAGTGATTCAGGACCCCTTTTAAGAGGTTGAACAATGTTTGTAGTAATGTTTGTAGTACAGTAATAAGAATATGGCGCTCTTTGATTGAAAGTAGAGGGCTTCTTTTTTAAAAAGGCTTGTTCTGTTTATTACACTACACCTCCACGCCGATCGCTTCCAGGCCTGTAGGCCTCAGCAAACTTTGGTGTTTTGCAGGAGCGTCATTTTATTTCGAAAGTATCGCAGGCGGCTGTTTGCGATTAGACCCTCTTTCTCGAAAGGGAGTTATGAGGATGCTAAGTTGACGCGAGGCAAATGCTGCCTCGAAAAAAAAACAAACAAATAAAGCAAGTTGGGAAAGCTGTTCAGCTATCGGGGTCGCCTCCCTGACCGTGAGCGAGGCGCGCCGGTTTGAACCGATGAGCTTCAATGACCAGTAGATAGAGCAAGGCGCGCAGTATCGTGACGAATGACCGAGTAAACGCAAATCGCCTGTCGCTACTCCAGCGCTAAAATATGAAGTAGCGGACTCCGGGTTCAGAGTTGTGTTTATACACGAAGGACGTATATGCGCGTTGACCAGGCCGTTGTATAGCTGGCGTCCGTAGTCTGTGCCTTGCCCACGATAAAAAGCTTCTCTGCATTGCTTGAACCCCTGAGGCGTGCCTCGAAACGCTTTCGAAATAAGATCACCGGTCGCTTTCATGCGGTCGTTTAGGCTCACCATTAAAGGGGATAACGCGGGTTAGGGGAAAAGTGTAATCTGACAATGGCAATGTCAGTAATAACCAGGGCACTTCAGGCGCTGAATTCCGCGAGGTGGCTTCGGCGCGTGTTCCGCATAGCAAGGAAAGTGAAACTTCGCCGATTCCGTGCAAATAAAGTGAGCGTGGTGGTTTCTGCCTTTTTCGGTGGGTGGCCGAGACCCGTTAACTGCAAGAAATGCAGTAATGGCTCACTTGCGTCTTGAGCCAGACACAAATGGGGCAATGGCCTAAAGGTATGTGTCTCTTATTCCGAACACCTTAATTCCGAGCAACATCGGGCTGAACGTTGGCGTAAGGACAAAAGGAGGCAGAGCGTCTCTTTACATCTCACAATTGTGGCGGTTTGGGCGTGTTGGTATGACATGACCAATTAATTCTAAGCGCGCCTACAGACGAGGACAAATAACACGTAAGACACACAGGCGCTAGCTTTCAACACTTTAATTAAGCCAGGGGAACAGAATATATAAGGGCACACGTGACCTTACATGACGCCGGCGCAGCAGGCATGAAATATGACACCATCAATGACATCGCAGGTAACGCATTTCTTTGAAAGATAGTGCAATCGACGGCTTGGCCACACATTTATCTCTTGGATGTTCACTGCAGAAAGTGTGATGGTTGTGATGATCCTGGTGTTTCCAGCGCTGACCGTAATGCAGATCACCGTGTGGAAAAGAAGTGCCTACCAATGTTTAATAAATGCACAATCGTAACAAGAAACAAAAGTAAACTCGTGCGGGAAATAATTGAGGCGGAAAAGATAGATAGTCTAGGAGATAAATGTGTGGCCAAGCCGTCGATTGCACTATCTTTCAAAGAAATGCGTTACCTGCGATGTCATTGATGGTGTCATATTTTATTCCTGCTGCGCCGGCGTCATGTAAGGTCACGTGTGCCCTTATATATTCTGTTCCCTTGGCTTCAATAAAGTGTTGAAAGTTAGCGCCTGTGTGTCTTACGTGTTCTTTGTCCTCGTCTGTATGCGCGCTTACAATTTATTGCTCTTTACATCTGCACGAGTATCACACAGATGTGCCTACCAGTGGTTACAATGAGAAATTGAGTAAGCATTTGCTACAGTAGAACCGCTATGTATACGTATGATTAATGAGAACTACGGAAGATCAAGCCAAGGAAAGTATAGGGGATGTTAGTTGTAGTAATTGTGGCATAAATGGGAAGAAATTAAAGTGGACGGAAAGATAACTTGCGCCGGCACGGACCGAACCTGCAACGTTTGAATAACGCGTCCGACGATTTATCAAGTGAGCTACGGCGGCGGTCATACACCCGTCCACTTTATAGATTATATCTGTGCATTTAAACCTGGCACTGTTAATCAGCGACGCTCGTATCCATGACGTCTACGAGCGGCGCTGATTATGCCCACAGACAGACGGCTACATGAAATGTTGAATGCGAACCTAGAATTGCGGTGATAACGAAATATCTCGACCGTAGTCATTTTCTCTGACATTGCTGACCTTCATTCTGCCTTATCTATGTATTTCTGCAATCGTGCCATTACGGGGACAATTGCGTTGCGAATCGTACCCGTACCACTTTTCTTGAGAGAAAAGGACGTGCCCGTACGTCCTTTTCTCTCGATCACCTGACAAGGTAGAAAACTTGAACGCAACGCCATCGCTTTTGCTTTCGAGAACCGTGACATATATAGAAACCTATACGCTCTGTTCCTACTCCGCTTTCCCAACTTTCGCGAAAAACACCAGATCACGTGCCATCCTGCTTTAGCGTTGGTCCCCTATTAAGACGTAGTGTGAGGTCCTAGAAAGGTCGTACCTTTGATAGGGGCCGAACATCGGAAACGGTACGCAAGGGCGGGTGGGCCACACAGTCGCACAAGCTCAACGTGAAGCCGCCTTTCTCAAGTTGGAGCGCATTCTGCCGAGCAAGACATTCACCGTGCCCACGGAATGCGGCACGGCGAATAGGATGCGGTGCTTTCCTCGGCTCCTCATTTGCTTTTTAACAAGGCAGCGTGGCTTTACTGCCAACAGTGAACTGCACCACGACTATTCCGATGAAGATTTCAGCCAACGCGAAGTGACAGATGCACCTATATTGGTCCCCTTTTAGCGTATTCCCCTCGGTTCTTTTTTCTTTCTTTGAGTAGCATCCTAGCTTCTCAGTAATATGAGCGAAATCGCTCACACACGTGCTACCGTCTATTAATCAAAACAGTGTTTCTTTCTTGACGGTCACGACATTGAGGTCAGCTGTCTTGTACATCGGGGACGGCTGGTTTTTATTTTTCAGCGTCCGATTCACGGATCGGTCTGCAGAAGGGAATGAAACCCGCGCTCTATTTTTCACTGTGACGGTGCATCTGCTTTCTTGGTGAGCCGTAGCAAACTCACATCTCGCACGAGAGCACCGTTTCGATATGCTCTGGTGCGCGTTCCTTGGCGCGCTCACTGCAGACGAAAGCAAACAGCCCAGGGGGAAACGACAGACACGCTCACTTGCTTAACTCCAACGCTGTACCAACGCCAAAAGAAAGAGGGGAAAGCGGAATTTGGAGCTGTGCCAAGCTTGATGACGTACAACCTTTTACCGCCAAGTATGCACTACACGGCACAACAACACGCACATCCAGTCTCTTGAGCTTGCATAGAGCATGCCTTGCGATGGAAGCCTTATAAAGTCGCCGCAGGGCTTGTGTACTCTCCCAATTCTGCCCTGCGGACTGTTTGCGTTTCCTAAAGACCTCGAGTGCCATGATGAGAAATTTTTTTTTACAAACGTGAATGAAAGTGCCCAGCGAAACTGGGCGAAGTCGTTTACGAATACGCCGACCTTAGTGTCATCAGCGAGCTTTCTTGTTCGTGATGTGTGCCGCTTTCTGAACGAGCGCGTCTTTATTAAATCGCTATCCATCCTCTCCATTTACTCGCGATTTCTTTTTTGTTTTGAAGAACCACTCGCTGCTCTCTCTAAGCGGAGCGCGCCGAGGAATTGCGGACATTTATGGATGCTCGCATGGAGAATCATGGGCAACACTTGGCTCACATCGTAGAAGGAGGGCACTTAATATGCCTCCCCAGAAATGAACGTGCCTGCCGGGCGCGTCAAGATGGCCCGCTTGGTTTCCTGGCTGAGCGCACGCGCGAATCGCCTTCACCTGGCGGATAATTGAAGGCGTTCATTCATCTCCGCGCCTGTTCATTCTCTCTGCCCCCCTGGTGTCGCACTTTCCTAATACCGCGAGGTTGTTGGGCATGCGACAGGGAAACATTGTTTGCAATGAAGGGTCATGTACCAAAACAATGCTTGCCACAAAATCAAAGCGTCTGGGCGCTTCACGCTCGCCACCTTCCGCAGTTATATTTATAGCACACGGTTGTGAGACTGTTTTCTCCGTCCATGAAGGTACCGTGTAAAGGGCGCCAAAGTTGTTTCATTTTAAAGTGTGCTTTGTGAGTGTTGCCAAGGAAATACATTTTGATTTGTCCAAGGCAGGAGCGGAAATCGAAGTGTTAAATTGGAAAAAGAAAGGACGACGCACGTGTGTGTGTGTGTGTGTGTGTGTGTGTGTGTGTGTGTGTGTGTGTGTGTGTGTGTGTGTGTGTGTGTGTGTGTGTGTGTGTGTGTGTGTGTGTGTGTGTGTGTGTGTGGCGCGAAAGGATGGGCTTATTATGACATCATGTATCATTTTACATGCTATGTGAACTGCTTGTGCGCTGAAATACTCGAGTGCATCGCAAACAAACACGTGACATTCCGCTATATTGCAGCTTGCATACTGATGTTCTAGATTCGCTATACAAACAAAGCTTTCTGCAATCCCCACGTCGAGGTTGAAGCGTCACAATTATGGCCCAGCATGATAACGAATCTCTAGTTGGCGCGTCGATAAAACTGAAGCAGGCAGGTCGCTACTATCAGCGAATGTGCGAAGCATAACAATGCGCCTTTTTTCGAAGAAACTGGGCTTCAGTGACACAAAGAAAGTCCGGAGCAAAGAAAAAGAAATGTATAAGTAATAACTCGACACTTCTAAACAATTACATTGCTCTTTGCAAAATTGCACTCAATTTGCTACCTGAGACGCCATGGTTCGCTTGAGGTATTCCTCTTCATTTTAGTACGCAGTAATTTAAGCATGCGTGCAGTGCGCAGGCACGTATTATCCTTGCCCATTACTTCGGGACATGCATGCTAACGTCATTCGACTTCAATCGACATTACACAGCTCTGACCGCGTTCACATATCAACGAATGACTGCACCACTGCGGTGACTATCACACTATTTGTTCCACCAGACAGACTTTGAAACTGCATTAATGAGAATATCACCGCTATATGTCCCCGTGCGCCCTAAGCGAAAAACGTAGGAGGAGAAACCAAGGTCTCGATTTTTGGTAAATACGATCACCAAAAGCCAGCCGACAGTGAACTCAAAGGAAGGGCAAAGGAAATGAGCCGCTTATTTAATCGAAATGTAGAAATTATGAGCCATAGGGGAATTAGATTCAGTACACGAAAAAATGCAACTTGCCGCAGGGGAGAACCGAACCCACATGCTTCGCATTACGCACAACGACTACCCATATACGCGCTATGCGCTGAGAATCTTGTCTAGCTAAAGTATTCGTTAGAACAACAGTGACACTACGTGCTCCGTTTATGCTGAGAAGGATTTCCAAAACTGCAACTTTCTCGCGCGTCACCATGGTACGTGCGGACAAAAGGGAGTATGCTTTGTATACCTGCTGAAGCCGGTAAAGCGATGACCGGCGGGCGATCCTGACTCAGTCGAAAAGAAACGTGGCTCTTTCAAAAGTGTTACACAATGTTTGCTTTCGGCCGTGATCCCAGCAATGCGGACGCAGCGCACTCGCACCGATAGCAACTCGACAAGAGCAACGCTGGAACGACCGCCATCGCATGCAGTCGTGGCACAGAGGATGTCTCGCGAGCTTGCGCGAATTCAATTACCGACTTAAACTCAATGGAATTGAAAACTCGCTACCGTAACGCTTTTCTAGGTGACGTATAGAAGATACAGAAATACGGAGAGTCTACAGAGGAGGTAGAAAAGAAAACTGCCGGAACCAGGAGCGTCTGGCGGTTTATTCTTACAAGGAACGACAGAAAGAAAATATTATTTTGTTGCCATCCAAGACTCGGTCTATCGCGCCCGAATTGCTTGCCCATCCCGCGGCGCACACTTCTGATGCAAACACGCAAGGCTGTCTCCGTCCGCCGCATCTGCCGGATTTGCCCCTTCTCTACGCGCACATCTTTTCAATTCCCGACCCAGCACGAAGTTGTTAGTTTTTCATTACGAAAAGATCGGGCCTTTTGAACGCCCCGATCTTCAGCCACAGAGAGTCTGGTTCTGCTTGGTCAGAGCTTGCTCCCTCAGGCACATTTAGGGGCTGCGGTTTGCAATGCGGCTGCGGCACGCCGAGGAAAGTGATTTTAAAATGCTGACAGCTGCCATCACGTCGGGATGCCAGAAGGAAGGGACAGTGTCAGCAGTAGATCGGTCCCAGGAGTATCGGACTCATACGGCTGGCGGAGGAAACACATTCTCAATTATAAATATATTGGCATGCACGTCATAAACTTAAACTGCGTATTGTGTCTTAACCAGTGCGTCAGCTGCGGTTTGTCTGAAGGGAGGTGGAAGCATTTTCAGCAAAAATTCCGGCTTCTATTGGTAATTCGTGCTCCTTAAGAAAAACAAACATTGCTTTATTGCGATATGTTAGGCCTTGCCTGTCAACCGATACGAGTGTCGCAGAAAGGCCATCTCTCATGTCGACGACGCTGGTAGTGTCTGTGAACCATTCCATTGTTTGGCTTCAGACTTGAGCAGCTTGAATATTACAGCACGTGTTTATCTTTCACCGTCTTCACAGATCATGGCCTGTCTTCAGAAAGTTCCAGAATTGTGGATAAGAGAAAATGTCAGCCGATTCTGATTCTGTATGTATCGTTGGCGAAGCCGGTCGCTCAGTGACAAAAACGCACTTGCGAAGGAAAGGTTTTGTGAACTCAGCCCCTAAAACCCGTAAATAATGCCGAGTGTCACGGAAAGCTCGCATTGCTACTGTGTACGCGGTATCCTTCTGCTTTAATTCCTAGAATAACGAATGAAATGTCTTCAAGTAAGCAAACCCAAGAACTTGAATTACTGTCCGATTATTTAGCGAGAATGGGACCCGGCTGTTTTCGTCCTCTGCAATTTCTTTCCATCTGCGCCATAATTTATGTCATAAGGACCGTGTCTTACCGTTATTCTCGATAGCGACTCTGCTGGTTGTATGCATTATTTCAGCCTTCAGCTTGCACAGCAGTGACAACATCAGAATCAAAATTAAAATAATTTTATTATTAACATCAGACTCCGAAAAATAGAGATGTGGAGGGCCGTGAGCTAAAAGCGACAAAACGGCTTGACGAGGCCCACGGTCCATTGAACCTGGAGCCATCAGAAGGAAGCACGAACTCAGAGCAGCAAGAATACACTGTTTTCCTTCTCCCCCAATACAAAGAAAAAAAAAAGAAGCTCACGTTACACAAAAAAATACACGTGTTATCACATAGCGTAATGCAATTGTTCTCGAGAAACGCATCTTAACATACAATGTAGCACCGTTGTAATACAATGTAACACGTACAATGTAACCCTGTTGTAAGCAATGAAACGTATGTTATAGTCATAATACGCACAAAAATGGCAGTTAATAATGAATAAAAAAATTTGAACAATCGTAACGACATGAAATCAAATAGAACGCGATAATAACATCCCACCCCTTCCTCTTAAACGAAATGTTTTCGAGCTTCTTCCTCGTGAACAAGAAAATGAACAAGACACATGTCAAGGGCAACTTATCCTTCCGTTACGCATGCACATTTCCGTGTTGAATTCAATCTTATGTTTTATGCGTCGTTTGTATACACGCAGTGTTTGACGATAACAGTCTGGATCCGGGTGTTACTAAATGCCGTAATTAATTATGTACGACACAGTGAGGAAGCAGGAAGCAATATTTGCATATTGATATGATATGATAAACAACATGCATCCTCCAGAAATCACGCGTCACTTCCGTGGTCATGGTACTATTTATATAGCGTCGCGCGAAAAGCCAGCATGTTTAATTTAATAAGATGCAGCGGACAACCGCGAACAGGGCTCTTCTAGAGATATTAAATGTAACAGATGGGGATAAAGAAACTGTGGGTCGTGCGTAACGCTAATCAGTTCAGAGGGTAAACTGAAACAACGCAAAACATATTAAAAAAAAATGTGCGACGATGTGAGACGCTTCGAAACGCCACAAACGCGAAAAAATAAATCTGTATGTAATACTTCCTCGCACGCTTAATGAACGCCGTTGTCAGGCCTCGAACAGGCGCAAGAACGCTAATACCTCTGACTCAAGTTTTACTTTTTAATTTAGTTTCATTTTTCTTGAGTAAAAACTTGTTCGTGGCGCTGGGTATCGGTGTGGTTACGCTGGAGAGGGAAATAGCAAGCGTATAACATTTATCCCGGAGGAACTTCTAGCTAACAATTCTGGTTCACAAGGTAACATGCAATACCGAGGGCCACCAAGCACAGACCTCTCATAGAGTAGCGCCTCCACTTCCGAAAGCATCGTTCGCCTCGAGAGCGAACTCCGCAAACAATTTGCCCGTCACGATACGAGGTGTTGGAGCTTTGATCGCGTTGATCTGGCCCAACGTAGTACAAGGATCGCACTTATAGGAGGATAAGATATGCGACAAAATGGAGCCAAGCACTGGCGATGACTCAGTGTCCCTAAGCGTTAAGTGCCCCGTTAATGTACCGGTGCATAAAGCCCTGAACGGAAGGAACACTTTGCAGTGTTTGTTTACCAACGTGTGTCCACATCTACGCCTCCAGCGCGCCTAGAGAGCAGTAATTCCATTAGCCCGGTTGCCTGCAACCAGAGACATGCTTTAGTGAGCAGTTACTCGCCATTTTTTTTTAACACTTACACTGACACTTTGCAAGCTGTGCTTACGCCAGGGCTGGGAAAGATACTTTTAAATTTTATCGCGATACGATAAAATACATTCGAGCAACACGTATTTGAGATACATATTCAAGTAGTACCGCAATTATTGTACCCGATACGATACTTTCCTTCTGTGACTCGAGACACTTCGATACATTGCCACATTTCTTATATATCTGCAGGGTGTATTTTTTTTAGAAAGTATAGTTTTGTTATAAAAATGCTATGAGAGTGAGGCGCCTGTCGTCTTCACACACGAACTTTACGTCGAGGCGGAAATACTGTGCCGCACCTTAAGTTACTTTGAAATGAGTTAAGAAAAGCTTGTTAATTAACTTTATAATTATTAAATTGGGGGCATTTGTTTACATCGACCATTAGTACGTCGCTTGCAGTCACTCATCACGAGTAGTCGCACACGGACACTGAGACTTGCACAAAATAGGGCGCAGAGTGTCCCCATTTAAACCAAGTTCCAATGACTGTGTCACATTACAGGAACAACGGAACAAATGAAGTGGTGTTACAAAACAACATGGAATGAAATGAACACTCTCTACTGAAAATAAATCACCGTACAGATCTCAGACTCGCGAACCCAACTTCATTTTCGATCTTTTTCTTTTCGTTCCCTGTTGTTGTGCCGTGTGAAGGCCAACGTCGAAGGCTTCGTTTTTTGGTTTTTTTTTCGACTGGGGCAACTGTCAAAACGTCAAGCAGAACGCTCGAGCAGCGTCTCTTGCGACGTAAGCGAAGACGACCACAAGTAAGGCGTTCGAGGTTGCCTCTTCGTGACATCGCGGCTGTCCGAGAATGAGACAGCTTAGATGCTCGAGCAAAATGAGCCCAAACAATGTGAGCGCTCAATTTTTACCCTCCAGTTTCTTTTCATTCGAAACGTAATGAGGCCGGCGTGTTCAGCGCTCCCCGCAGACGGCAGAACTGGGATAACTTCAAGTAGACCTCTGCGGTGCAGAAGGCGGTTCCGCTGTGTCGATGTGAAGTGTCGTGTGCCTTAAGAGTGTCTCGCTGCAATTTCTGTTGAAATTGTTGAAATTGCAGCGCACTCACACACACAGTGTGTGAGTGCGCTCACACACTGTGTGTGTGTGTGTGTGTGTGTGTGTGTGTGTGTGTGTGTGTGTGTGTGTGTGTGTGTGTGTGTGTGTGTGTGTGTGTGTGTGTGTGTGTGTGTGTGTGTGTGTGTGTGTGTGTGTGTGTGTGTGTGTGTGTGTGTGTGTGTGTGTGTGTGTGTGTTCAGATAGAGTTGAGATAGGGAGATGATGAAACAGATGTGAGGTTGCTTTTTGCTGCCCTGCACGTGGAGGGAGTGGAGGGGATTGGAAACCTAATTTGCCCCCACGGTAATAGGAAGTTCTTGGCAAGGGCGTCTAACAAATTAAGCCGTACTCTTGAGAGCGAAGTATCTGACCCATTTTAGTTGAATAAAATAGCTTTGTCTGTTGTTGTTTTTCTCATTTGCGGCTGACATCCCATCGTAATGACGAGCAGCCTAAATGTCTTGCTCTTATATTTAAGATGTAGATAGTTGACCCAGTTCGATGAGAACGGCATGCCCCGTAACGAATACCGTTATGGGGCGGTCAAGGATAAAGAAATCATCGTATGATTCCAGTGCTCATTGCGTAAATTCTCTTCACGATGTCGCTGTTACGTTCCTTTTCTCTAGCAACTAGGAAAAAGATGGAGAAGCACATGGGTTTGAGAACTGGAGAGCATAACATGCATATCGATAAGGTCTTTGATACTGACAGATAAAATGTGATTAACAGGTTGCTCTGAGAGGTTTTGTTTGACCCAGATTTCCAGGTGAATATCGTTGATGATGGCTGCAGCCCGACTCATTTGAATTACACTTAGATACCTGCGTAGTCCGATCGTGTAGAATCATTTTTAAAACTGCTTTTAAGGGGTACTAACAAAAAAAAATTTTTGGTGTGGCGTTTTGTTTTGCTTGAATATGTTGCTGGAGGCCTATTAGTCATAACAGGATACATCGCTTGCTGCAGCACGCCACACATAATTAATTACAGTCCGTTTATTACCGACCAGTCGAAGTTTCGGTTTGGGAAAACTACGAGAACTACAAGCCGCCGTGTGCAACTAACGCCATCCAGCGTGCGAAACGGCACAGAGAACTGTGACGCACTTCCGCTCTCCCTGCATGGTCTTTCGCATGGGGCATGTGTAGCGCGATGTCGTTGCCGTCATCGCTATCATCGTCACCTAGTGGCAAAGACTTTCTTGAGGCTTCCACACGTTCGTCGCAGGCACAGACTTGCGAGCAGCCGCCGAATGGTAGCCTGCTGTCGCAAGTGCGGCAAAAGTGCAATGGCGACTATGACGTCATGATTTAGCTGGGCATCTCGGAGCTCTGACGCAGTGCTGACGTCGCGGAAGTTTTCGGGTCCCCTTCAGGACGCTTTGCTTGATGCCAGTGTCGCGAGGTGCGGCGTACAGCGCTAGATCGTGCACACGAACTTAAAAATTCAGATAAATTACCTTCCACGATGTATTCGCTGTTAAGACTTGGTATATCATATACGCATGTTCACGAGAATTGATCCTGCAGCCAATCTCAGCCGCGAAATTTTGTTTCAGTACCCATTTAAATTATTTATCACTGAAGTTTAGCTCCCTACAGTACTGCGAACACCGGACTTTGCGTTAGTTCCCATCTGAACAATCTAAACAACAATTTGGGTGTATGGTTTGTTATCCTTTCTTGCGACAGTGGCCACAAAGCGAACGACAAAGCAAGAATTTCCGCCTGGCAGCGCTGGTATGAGTTAATACCACAGAGCTCTGAGCACATTCGGACTTGAGCGTTTAGCTGGAAGCCGTGTGCTTGAGTTTCAGCAGTGCTCGGATTTTGTAGCAACACTGCATGGTAGTAAGCCAGTCACACTTGAGACGCTCTCTGTTCTTCCGGTGCACTGGCGTTGACCAGTCCCTCGTAACTTCCATTCCTTTTGTTTGTCTATAAGCTTCGTGCGACTACTTCATGTTTCAAAAGTACTGACAGTTGGGCGGGTTGGTGCTGATTCGCGACTGGCTGCGCAACACCAACACGGTCAAGAAAGAGACATCACATGTGCAAGTGGTGTCGCTTTCTTGTCCGTATTGTGTTGCACAGCCATCCACGGATACTTCATGTTTGTGTGTCTGTTATTTCGCGCCTGCTTCCCACCATGTGCAGTAACATGGCAGTATTACAGACAAGTAAACCACTGTTATTTAAAAATGTGTTTCTTATCTTACCAGTATGTACGATTATATGAGAATGAAGACACAAACCAGTCGTGAGCCGGTTATCACGGGACAGCAGCTTGTAGTAGTAAGCCTGCTCACGCTGATCGTATAGCTCCCGAAACACAACACGTTTTGAGCGTGACAAGTATTGCAATCGCTTTCTTTCAAAGATCCCGACACCTGTAGCCAAATTCGTACTTGCCAAGGAAGCAGCTCGTTTTTTTTATAAATAAATGCTAGAGTTTGTCAAAATATGAACACTTCTAGTTTTGCTCAAAAGAATCGTTTCGAAAATGGCGTTAAGGTACAAGCACGAGAAGTACTACGTCGCTCTCGGACGAAAGCGTTACCCTGAACGTGTCGGACCAGCATAAACGCTGCATTAAATTCACCGCTGAACGTATGAAAAATCATTACTTTTTCGTGACATATAGTGAGCGAACCATCCATGCATTCGTCATCCGATATATATACGAGCAGGTTTCTCAAGCTATCTTGAGTGCTCAGACAAATCCCTAAATAGGTACTGCGGAGCTCCTCATGTAAGCTGTTATGGCCACTTTATACTGTTCGTTCGTCGAGATGAAGGCGACGTGAAGGAATACTCGTCGAAAACGAGTTTGGTATGGTTGTACTATATAATGCATGCTAGAGTGCTCTGAGCACCTCGAAAGTTGGAAGTCGTGATAGATGCTCACTGCGCAGGTCTTAAAATGAAGTAGCACAAATTCATTGAGCGATACTCGTCCACGTGCACTGTGTGGTCATATTGCTCGCATTTATCATCAACAGGAAAGCGAGAGTGCCAAAGTGAAAAAAAAATTATGATATCATATTTTCTCCGATACCCTGTGTCTCCGATCTCGAGTATTGCTTCATGTCTTCCATAAGTGTTAGCGTTGAAGGCATATCTAAACTTATACACGGTCTAAAGGCATCTACATCGTGTGGCATTGGCAATATTAATTCTAGATACTAAAAAACACGTCCGTGATGTGTAATCATGTTCAGGAGAGTTGCTTGTTGGGCAAGTTGGTACTTACTTAGTTAACTACAAAAGAAGCCACAAAACGTCGAAAAACTGAAAACAGCAGAGCGGCAGAAAACAGAGACAGAGCGCAGAGACGTGGCACTAACAACTGGCGTTTATTTCGGAAAAACCTTCCCCCCTGACCGTACGACGCATGCGCACCAAAAAGCACACACAGCTAATCTAAGCAGATCACCTCTGTGCTAGAAACAAAAATTCTTTCCTGGTAAGATAAACAGAAGCCGCACTAACGCATTTGTCTGGACCAAGTTTCTAGATATGGAATGCCTCAATAATCTCCCGTTCTCGCTGCGTCTTAGCCTTACCTAAAATTGTCACCTTAGCAAACAGAGGCGAACAACCACACAACTTGCAGTGCAGCGGCAAGTTACCACCGATGCCCGTGGGTAGAAGATTTTCATCTTAACATTGACACATCGACCCGACTGTCCAACGTAAAACTTGTCACAACTTAAAGGGATGCAATACACTACACATGTGTTACACGCACAGTATTTTTTGACATGTTTTATGTCACAAATGCTGCTCATCGTGCCACGCTGCACAACCTTCTTACAAAGACCCGCGAGTTTGCACGGTGCAGAACAGACAAGTTTTACATCGCTCCTGGCCGCAACCTTTTTCAGTCCATGAGAAATGCCATGTATATACGGCATGACCACAAGGGCCCTCTTTTCTCGATCACCTCCTTCGCTTCTGTGTTCTCCAACACCACCATCACTCCTGTGCTTTACATTGAGGCGTTGAAACCCATATTCAGCAACAGAGGTTATTAACGACTTCGGGTAGCCAGCCAACAGAAGTCTATTTTGCTGCTCAGCCATGCTCTCTTGCATATTATGAATGCAACTCTTAGTAACCGCATTTGTCAGGCATAGATTGGCGATACCTCTTTGACCAGCTTGGAGTGGGAGGAATCATAAGGCAAAGATTCTTTTAGTCCTTGGACTATACTTCCAGCACACGTGACCATGAGGATGAAACGTGAGAGTGAGGTCTAGGAACCTAATGGAATTTTCCTGGGGAACTTCATGCGTGAAACGAAAATGTGAGCAGCATGCTTGAAATGCTGACGTGATGTTACCAATGACATCTAAAATACATTCACTCCCCCCAATACTAAGAAACACAATAAAATCATCAACATATCTAAAAATGCGGACTACCCGGCGATCAACAAGGCTTTGGCACAGGCGCCTGTCAAAATTGGCTAGGAAAATACTGCAAAGCACGGGCGCGACACAAGACCCTATGCATATACCGTTTTTCTGTAAAAACAATTTGCCATCAAAGGTGACAAAAGTTGCCGACAGATAAAAGTTTAGAAGTTCAATGAAGTTTTCAGTTGCAAGGCCACACGCACCTTGAAAAGAGGTCTCGCCATGCAATTCAATGGCCCCACGAAGAACTGCAAACAGTTCATTATGGGGTACAGAATAAACAGCTCTTCAATGTCCACCGAAAAGGCTGTGTTCGCTACCAGCTCTTCGGCCCTCAAAGCCTCAACCAGCACACTCGAGCTGTCAATGCCACACGGATCATCGGGAACGAGACCTTTTAGGGATCCTTGCAAAAACCTACCGACAAGTTTCTGCCAAGAACCTTCCTCTGTAACAATGGTTCTCATAGGGCGCTCCGGTTTATGCGTCTTAAGCGTGAAAAACACAGATAGCACATCATCTTTGCTCTTCTTCGCCGACATCACTAGGGCCTCAAGGTGAAGCTGTTCCATGAGTTTAAGAGCATCCTTCTTGACCTTTGACGGTTTTAGGGCAACCCCCCTGAAGTTCTTGTCCAGTGCTTCTCTTGCTTTTTGGTGGAAGGAGTCATAAGGAAGTACAACAAAACCACCTTCTTTGTCAGCTTGGACTAAGCGAAGGTCATTTTCTACAAAATACCTTTGTGGAAAATCACCTTTTGTGGAAAATGTGCTTGGCGTCCATAAGCCTGCCGATGCGCGTGACAGCGTATGCGGGAACGACTGGCTTCGCTCTGCGTGTCCTTTGAGAGCGAAGACCACGAGGGGAGCGTATGGCGCTGTTTTTTTTAACCCTGCAGTAATGACCACATAATCAAACAGAGACGCACACATATATCGTGTTAGCTTCGCGGCAACGGCGGAACAATTAACCGATAGCTTTACAACGACGCCACGTTGCCTACCAACTCAGTCAGCACACCATGCGTGACAGCCTCGAATAGTGAACGGATCACTTTCGCAAGGTTGTAATGCGAGATGAGGCGTCTAAATAACGATCGGCGCCGGAGAGGGACAGTATTATCTATCGGATGCTGCAAAACTTAGACGAACAGAGTAAACTCCAGCTACTCATACTGTTTAATGAGGTATACATAGAAGTCGTGGATGCTGCCGGACGAACGGCATACGGCGATGATTTCATTCGTCCTAAATCCAAGGAAATCGTCACTCGCTTTCTAAGTTCCTGTTTCACTCACCTCAGCATTGTTCAAATACTTCGAACATATCGTGTCCTCAGAAGGGTAGATGATCTGACTGACATCTTCGCGCATTCGCATAATAGCAGTCCCATTTTGACGCAACATCGGTTGTGGCTTCGCCGCACGTGGAAACATGCTCTTTGATAATTGGGCGGGAGGGGAGGGGGGGTTCCATATCAGCCTCGCGGCAGTAGACACACGGTGGTTAACGAGGACAACATAGAGAGTTTCAGTTGGTTGGTCTATGGGATTTAACGTCCCAAAGGGGCTCAGGCTTTGAGAGACGCCGTAGAAGAGGGCTCCGGATAATTTCGACCACCTGGCGTTCTTTAACGTGGACTGGCATCGCACAATACATGTGCAGAAGCTTATGACGACCCAAGCTCCTCAGTCTATAGACCACTCCATGTTAGTAAACAGCAGCAGGCACCGCCGATATAATTAGGCACTTGTAGCGATGTCGCAGTGCGTGGGCTCCGCCCAACGCTCGCCACCGCCCTGTGTGGTCACGCGACAACTGGCGCAGCAGCTGCGAAAGCTGCTGCGCCGAGCACCGCGCGTCAGGCCGCCTCCAGCATGTTTAAAAGTGCTCTAGAAGGACTTTTCATAGAGTAATCAATTTTCTTTACATAAAACAGGCCGTGCGGATTGCTCAATTTTAGCCACGTAACCGATGAGTCGGCGTCGGAGAGGAGTTCTCGCGTTTTACTGCTGCGGCGTAGCAACGGTCTTCTTGAGCAGGAGACCGACAAAAACGTATTGCATCTTTCTTGTGCCTTTCGGCGCAATGAACCGCGATGCAGCTCGTCGGAACATCGTTTTTTCTTCTTCGCACGACGGCAAACAGCACAGGTATACCAGCGAAAATACAAGCGGCAACTGTGGTATGCATGGCGGCCGATGCCTGCCACGCGAAACTAAACGCTCGACGACGACAGCGCCACTGCATTTTCGTGACGTAGGGGCGGTGGAACGGGTCTATGAGGCGTTCGCCACACTTGAGAAGTGAAAAAAGGATCTACCCTAAATAAGCCATGTTGTATTAGTAGTAGAAGCAAGATTTCAGATTAACTCAGCAGATAACAAAAGCGTGGCAGATGAGACCGAATGCAGGAATTTATGCTTAGTGCCCTGGGAAGGCATTGCAAAAGCGCTTGTCCCTTTTTGACCTGACGTGTGTTTGCGTTTATGTGCATGTGTATGTTTTTTGTGGTCAATTCATTTATCTATGAGCAGGGTCACGCAACCGTGTAACACAAGAAGTACTTACAGCGAAGTAGCTGAAGAAGCAACCACTATTCCAGAAAAGTTCGGCGCACTCTGAAAGCGAACGCGATAAAAATGAATTGTACGCATGTCAGCTGCAGGCCTTGTCAGACCCAGGTTGTCCCGGTCGACCCTTGTCCGTTGTCGTATTCATCTCGACTCCTTTTGAAGAACAGTGACTGGAAAACACGACTATAGAGCAGGATCGTCAGCGACTTGCGCGCAGACTCGTTGGTTGCACGCTCATTGCTGCTGCTCGGTCTGCGCTCGGCGGTACGGGCTGTTCTGAAGATTCTTCTGGTGACCCACCGGCTTTGAATAAATGCAGGTAATAATAATATCTGGGGTTTAACGTCCCAAAACCACGATATGATTATGAGAGACGCCGTAGTGGAGGGCTCCGGAAATTTTGACCACCTGGGGTTCTTTAACGTGCACCTATATCTAAGTACACGGGCCTCAGACATTTTCGCCTCCATCGAAAATGCAGCCGCCGCGGCCGGGATTCGATCCCGCGACCTTCGGGTCAGCAGTCGAGCGCCATAACCACTAGACCACCGTGGCGGGGCTAAATGCAGGTAAATGAAGGTGAATGCAAGCGATATTTTTCTTTTTTTTTTTTCGTTTTCTATGGCGGTGTAAGCACTCCTTCGGACTGCGAAAACAGCGCGGGCGACAGCAGGCGCGGTCCACCACGTCAGCCAGGGGCGTAGCCAAGGGGGGGGGGGGTGGGGGGTTCAAACCCCCCCGAAATTTTTCAATTTTGCTTGCGCATATATACACGCACGCATACAAACGCACGCACGAACATACATAATGTATGGTTGAACCCCCCCCCCCCCCCCGAAAAAAATTTCTGGCTACGCCCCTGATGACAGCAGGCTACGGCAAGTTTGCGGCGGTCAGTTACGTGCAATGGCTTGCTCTAGAAGCGCCGCAGTTCATTGTCTTCGAATGCTCGTATAAGTGCTTCTTGTCCAACGCGGTCACATTTTACGACCGAACTATCCCATGGAGACAATTCAACGAGAGTGCCTTCCAGCGTTTCAGTCAATCTCGTGCAATGTAACAATTTCTAAAATCCTCGTATATGAATACGTTATTCGGGCTTGAGGACTGTATTAAAGACAATAGATGGAAGAGGGGAGCGTCTAGCATGATGCATGTTTTTAAGTGGTAAAGACATGTTTGTACTGCACGCTATCGCCATACCTTGTGCCATATTTTTGCCCTGCATGATTTTTATGCTCTCCCGGTATACAACCACCGAGAGGAGTACAGTATAGTAGTTTTCCATGTTTCTGGTGCGCTGAACGCAGTCGCAGAAAAAGCACTGACGGGTTAAGGCGAGACTAAGACACGAATCAAATATATGAGCAGCACTGTCTGACGCAGTGTGTCCGCGCGCAGCCTGTACCAGTGGTTAAAGCAAAGACAAACACATTCAAGGCGATTGCACATGAACGAAAATGATACCTACGCCTCAAACATGGAAATGCAGCAGCAGCAAGGTCCTTCATATTACGGGCCCTAGAGCCCGCTTGCTGGGCTCGAAATATTTTCTGTTTAAAGTCACGACCCACTCTCTGCGTGTTTCGGGTGCCGCTGAAAATTAGTAAAACGAGTACACGCCGCGCACGCGCAGCCTTCGTTTGTCGACGTGAAAGTGTCACATTGCATCCGTAAGCAGTTTCCGCTTTATATGGCTGCTTGTGCAGGTAAGTGAAGCGCAGTGCCACTCATATGAATTACTTGCATATATTTCTCAGTCTTTTGTGCGTGTCTGCAGCGTAAAATTGAGCATACTGACGAGCTCCGAAGCGAAAACAAAGAGCGCGCAATCCACGCTCCGTGTGTCTTGCCTGCACTTCGCACAGCGATAACGATGACGATAAACACGTACAGTAACGAGCAACAGTAATCCGTTCCACATAACCTCTTCCCTTGTGTGCGTGGTTGGCCAGTTTTGGATTAGACACACGTCAACGTATATCGACACGTACTAGAGAGAAATGCAAGCTCAGTTGTGAATCGGATATATTTGTACGCGTCAGCAGAAAGATAGCATTTAGTATACTCTACTGAGATACTGTGGTAAGCACTGCAGTGCGAAGAATGCAATTCGAGCGAACGAAATATAGTGTCATCAATTGCCGAACAAAAAAAATCATCGCATTATTCAAGATTCGAACTGAGCGGCTGATTGTAGGTTCGCACCTTAGAATGACAATTATTTTGCTCTTTTTATTTAGCGAACCATACACTGCTAGCGATGTATTCTTAAATACCGATGACGATAGAACACCGAATCTCTCATTATCTGCAGATTATTGATACAGGCTTAAATATCCTCGAAGGTTGTACATGTAAATCTTAAAAGTGCCAACTTTTGGATATTGCAACCAGAGACTAATATTATCATTGCATTCTTAAGAATACTGCATGTGAAATACTACGACACAAATGATGCCGAACTTTGATGGGAACGCATAAATAACGCTGACTTCATTAATCAATTCAGTTCTGAGGTTTTACGGGCTAAAACCACGATGTTATCATGAGGCACACCGTAGTGCATGGGGGACTCTGGATTTAATTTCGACCACCTGGGGTTCTTTGACGTGCACCTAAATCTAAGTATACGGGTGTTTCTGCATTTCTTCCCCATCGAAATGCGGCTGCCGTGGCGGGGAATCGAACCCGCGCCCTCGAGCTCAGTAGTCCAACACCATAGCAGCAAAGTTAGCACTAACTCTGACTCTAGATATGACTGCTGGGCCTGTACTAATATTCTGGAAACATAGATCTGCATTAGATACACGGTTTGGTAGGTCGCTCCTGCTCCTATGTGCTGGCGCTCTGTGATAAAGTTTTATCCATTAAATGCGTATCTCTCGAAGTTCTCAGGGAACCCATTTAGGATTGATGGACATTACTTTAGTAGAAAGTCTTACGCTTACAAAAAAGAAAAAGCTGTGAGGTGGTGAATAAGTGCTTGGACGCATCATTCAAATAGCGTAAGGATGGTGTGGTGTCTGTGGTTCATCGTCATAAATTTGGTAAATAACAGGAAGATAAACAGTGAAGTATTCATGCAAAGAAGGCCGCTCGGTTCCCTTATTTGATAAGCGCTGGCGGAAGCCTAGGGACCAGGTTTAGAGGAAAAGTTGCACCACGAGGATCGATTGACGTCTTCCTTCATTATCTTATGACGAGCCTTAATGGAACAGCTGCAGGCTGCGACGAAGTGTTCGCTAGAGGAGAGTCTCTCCGCTTGTGAACGGCTTCTGGCAAGCGAAGCAACCGCTGGGCGACAACATTAGCGACTCCACATACGATGCATATTTGACGTTCAGATTGTCGAGTTGACGTCGCATCGACCCACTGATATAGAGGCACGTAAACCACTTTAAGTTGCCACATATAGCAGAAGCAACTGCAATATACAATAATCGCTTGAGTAATCCGCGGAAACCAGGCTTCAGTCTATTTTCTTTATTTTTCGCCCTTACTCCGCGACGCCCCTCAATATTCGTAAGTGCCTTTTCCATACGGTTTGCCCTTTTATCAGTGAACGAGTATGTTATTTACTGCCAACACTGCGATGCCAGTAGCTCTCGCTAAACGAACCTTCTGCAGTAACGGACAACACGGCAAGCTCTTTCGTTCCTTACCATTTGTTACACTCGCGAAATCGACGAATCGACGCGCACTCATCCCTTGAAGCCGCTTGATTCCTCTAGCGTTGAAGCCGAAGAAAAAAATCGGGCGCACACACACAAAAAAGGATAGTAACACATGCGCTGCGTCGTCTTTCTTCGCGTGCCAGTTTTGGGAAAGACCAGCTCTCCCGACGAAGTTCTACTGGCGAACTCCTTATATTTGTTCAAGGGAGAAAATTTTAAAAAAAAGAAAATACGTATCTGATGTCGAGAAAGAGAAAAGCACCAACAGAGCAAGAGCTTACAGGCGCGAGGGAAGTGGCTGTTGTTGAGCGAGCTTCGTGCGTCGGGCTCGAGGCGCGAACTGGCGTGTGCAAACAGCAGTGCCTTGCGCAAGCGTGTATGCATCACCTGTGAACTCGTGTTGCTCATGGTTGCACACCATGAGGCGTTCTTAAGTTGCAGCGCTCTTCAGTTGCACCTGCTTTGCAATTCAAGAGCGCCTGCTCTACAGCGGTCCAGGAATGTGCCTGGAATTTCACCGAGCACGTACGGATTTCCTTTAAAATAAACAGGATGGGGTAATTCATTAACTTTATCCGAATTTCTTTTACTATAGAGTCATACACTTGACGTATTCGAGTAGTGATTGGTCAAGTCATTATTCAAACTCAACTTTTAGCCGAACAATCGAGACAATTGACCGTAACGGAAGACTTGAAGCCAGTCACGTGGCGCATTTATACGATTTTTCAGACGCGCAAAAAACAGACGGGGCTAATTTTCACAATGAACCGAATAACGGCTACTTTATTTCACTGAGAGGTTTGAAACCCAGGCGAAACTGAACTGCCGAAGAGCCGAAAATTTCATGCCCTTGTAGATAGGTCTCCGCGACTGCTTGACTTTCATCCACTCACCATCAGGCAAACATTAAGCGACCGTGCGCATCAAACTGCACTATCGCTCGCTCGATAACCTGCGCGGGGCAATCAAGCGAAACAACAGCGGCGACATGTTCGGGTGGTCGTTTCACAGCGCTCTGGAAGCGCTACGAAAGTCATGTGGAAGCGCGGCTGTTCACATAAGTGGCCCGATTACCAGCACCGTATATGTATCTGGTGATTGTCATAACACAGCTTTAACCGTGTGTGTTTTCACTGCTTTCGTTACACTTTTGTGAACCTGCGAGTGCTCTCTCAAACGATCTCAGTAAATAATAGTAGCTTCAGACACCGACCCGGCACAATTGTCATGATTTGCTTTCACGCCGAGGTTTATGGTATAATCCTGATCCAATGACAACCTCACGTCAGGCTACACAATTTTCGCCGCAAGTAGTCGTGTACTGTGTACGCGTGCTTGAAAACGGGCGCCCGTGCTTAGGTATCAGAGGCAGGTCGAAGCATCACCGAGAAAAAAAGACGGAAGTTCTAGTCGTTCCACAGCCGCTGTCTGCATTCCTCACATCCTCCTGCCAACGTGCGTACAGATCTATATCGTACGTGCGCAAAAGCACGCGAGAGGCCCTATTGTCGCCTTGGTGAAATTTTAAACTGGCTTCGCACTTTACGTAGTCTCGGACGCGATTCACGTCTGACTCAACGGGAAACACTCTGCCGATACCCGATACGCGCGCTCACGGTGAGTCATGGATCAGTGTCGTATCCCACAGAGGCGCACACGCTACCGCAGCACGTCTTTTCAGTTGCTGGGTTCTGGCTCATCGCACTGACTCCTGGCGACGTGCGCGACGTTGTCGCTGAAGAGACGACGTCGTTCAAGACGCTCCGCATCCCTGCAGACATACCGCGTCAGTTTTCTGCCACGTAAGTTCGCTACATACATCGGCTGTGCATTTCTGTTCACTCGCTTGAGCGTGCTCGAAATATTAATTCTCTGTTTTGCAACTTGATTTTTCTGACCCCCAAGAATGACGGCGACTCACCTGCAGAGCTTGCGTAACTATAATCCTAACGCAGGAACACGCAGCCATGCGTTAGTCTTTCTTTCTCTTATGAAGACATATTGATATATAGGTACATAAAAATTCATTGCACACACAAGATAAACCGATGAATGCGTGCAAGAAAGCACATTGCACACCATTCCACGTTGTGTTGAACGGGGGGGGGGGATCAGAAGCTACGAGTCAGTGTCTGCGCAGCTGCACTTCAATGTAGCAGCTTACATGCAGTAGCAGCGAGAGCCATACGACAGCACGAATCTGATAAGCTGCGCTCATGATCACACAGTCATTTTTTTTCATCAACTTTTTACTCCCACATGCACGCACTAACTACGGCAAACATACTACCATATTTGCAGCCATTCAGTTTTGGAACTCAATACCACTAAGCACTAAACAATTGTCATTACCAGCTTTTAAAAAAGAACTTAAACATATTATCTCGCAATCATAACTCATCTGTATTTCTATATCGGCGTTCTCTTACATTTAGAGCCATTACTGTGTTCATTATTTTTTCACATTTATTACTCATGCACATTGGAGTTATTTCAACAGCTATATATCATTCATTAACGTCATTATGTTCCCGATTTACTGCCATTTTTATTGTATGTTTCGTTCTTTTCATAGCTTTGTATAATTACTAGACGTTATTTTGTTACCATTTTTACTGGCATTTTTTATTGCATGTTTGCGTTGTCTTTATTACTATCAATAATTACTTAACGCTTTTTAGTTGCCATTTTGTTGTACTTATCAACATGTAATTTTCTGACAGGAGGTCCCCTTTCAGCCTTGTGCTATGGGACCTCCTTCTGTATATACTAACCCCAATGCGTGTATATTCTTTTGCGACAAATAAAGATTTTTGATTTGATTTGATTTGAGAGTTCACCCCCAGCCACCGGAGACCAGCGAGCTTTACAGAAAGGCTAGCACCCCAATCTCTAGTTGTTCCGCTTCTTGCTTAAACTTATTAAGCGTGCAAACACCCAAATACACTGATCTATGCTTAGAAAATTTTAAAATGGCGAAATTAATAGCAACACGGCCTTCTTTAAGCACGCATACCTCTATTTCCAACTTGCACCGCGATCTTTGCTTACTTCAATTTCTATCATTCTAAGCAGCTATCTTGAACTTCGAACGCCAGGCCGCGGATGGAGCTCGCGGGAAAACTTTTTAAAACAGGAAGAAATGCGCTAGGCAAAAAAAGAGAGAAGCTTTCCTTTTCGGAGAAGGGCACCCGTCGCGTTAAATCAATAATTATGCTGAAAGGCAGGCGTCGATAGTCCCTTATTGATCGAAGGCAATAAACGGGCGAAATTGCCCCTTTCAGACACTGACTTTTGTGACCTTCCTCTTGAGATGAAAAAAAAAGAAATATCAAAATGTAACTGACGCGGTTGCAGAGAAATGCCGATAACACCTCGCGAGAGTTTAGCGCTGTGTTTTAGTTCGTGTGACAGAGGAGCGCTCTTCGGTTCTCATTCTCCTAGCTATCGGCCCTTGCCGCTGTCTGTCATGCTTTGTTTAGCTTGCCGTCGGAATATGATGGCACGCGCTATAAATACAAATATCGCCGTAAGAGTTGAATGCTGCTCTCGCCAAATTATTTCTTTTTTGGATGCGAAGGTTACTCGTAGATCGTATTTGACGTTGCAGAAGCTCAGGTGCGGTTGAAAATTGTTGTCTTTGCGTGCAATTCCGCCGGGCCTTTCATTCCGATTCGAAAGCTGGATGCGTAAGTGGGGAGAAGACAGCTTTAAAGAAAACAAAGACACCTCGGTATCGACAGATCAGGAACGCGGATATGGAAGAGTGGAAAAAAATTATGAGAGATGACAATGACGAAAGAAACGCGTGCGCTTGTTCACAACAACAAAAAATACTTAGCGCGTGATGAATTTGTTCCTTGGACGCGTTTAAACATGGCTTCCATTTATTTTTTAAAAATCATTTAACGTAGTCGCTAAAATATTTAAATAACACGTTAAATATCGTTACTTTTGCTTGCATGAAGCTTCTACGTGCGTGGAACGTTGTAAGGCTGTCTGATGCTCATGATCGGATCCGCTCTCGCAGGCCCGAGTGCATACGTGTCGTAAGAGGTAGCGTAATTGGAAGACCTTGTAACTTGCCTCCTCATTTAAATTTTCGTAGTAGCACCGTTTACTTATCTTCTTTCAATGCCGCGGTTTCTGTTACAATGCAATGCATGACGGAAAAGAAACATGCATTGTCAGACGCACGAAATTTTCGAAGAGTAATTCACCAAGAAGATAGTATTGCGCCTTCATTTATTTGTTGTAGTAGACTAGTCATACTACTTTCTTTTTTTATACAGCATAGCTTGCCCCACTGAAGCTTCCAGCTTGCTCTTCCAGTTTGATTCAGCGCATGCGTGAAGAGCAATGACCTGTTCGCTGAAGCGAAAATAAGCGCACAAAAGGCAGCCAAAAGCACACACGACCTGATAATTTCGTGCGCTCATCAGGCATGCAGAAGAGCGCACGAGTGTGCCATCACGCTTGGCTGCTTGGGTGATGCGTGGTGTACCGCAGCGGCAGCCTATGTCAAGCGTCGCACAATCAAAATAAAGTAAAAAAAAGACAACGCTTACTGCTACAAGAGTGGTTCGCGTGGTGCTAAAACAAATTGCAAAATTAAAGCAATTTACTCACATATGCGACCCTGACAAGGGCATGCGCAGCCAGTGTTCATTGCTGCTAGGGGCACGTTCCTTGCTTACTCATTTAGAGTTCAAGCTGCGCTGGTAAGTAAGCTCGAGGGCGCGGTTTGCCGGCCACAGCGGCCGCATTTCGACGGGGGTGAAATGCAAAGAGCACCCGTGTGCTTAGATTTAGGGGCACGTCAGTGAACCCCAGGTGGCCGAAATTATTTGGGAGTCCCCCTCCATGGCGTGTCTCATACCATTGTTTTGGCACATAAAAAAAAAAAGAAAACAGCTGCAGCAGCAACCCCTCACCCAAGAGTTCAAGCTTCACCAGGAACGTCGCTCTTTTTTTATACGGAAGCTGTATATGCATAGGCAAAATATTCGCCCGTACGCGGAAAACCCCTAGCGCAGGTATATGCCGCAATAATTGGACGAGCCCCACTACCCAGCACTGGTCCACTAAAAATGAAGTTGTCCGCAGGCAAAAACGTTTGTGCCACAGAAATTGGGCAAACACCACCCTCCAAGAAACAAGGAAAAACGACACATAGATGTTGCGCATCATCTTGTGTCGTTTTTCCTTGTTTCTTGGTCCGTGTCCACCGGTAGCGCACTACAAGCATGAATACTAAGTACCAACTAGCCCCTGTTGCCGCCCTATCACCACCGCTCACCACTGGTCCAATAAAGTGTCGCGAAACGGAGAATGCGGCAAAAAAACAAAAAAAAACGCGTGTTGCTCAAATGGCTCCTCAATATCATGCACGAAACGCCAAGCGCATGCGGCAAGCTAGACAAGACGACGCATTTTGTGGCAAAAAGACGCATGCTGCTCAAATGGAAAACTTTAAAGGAGTACTAGCTAGATTGAAAAGGTACTTTCTGTACCTTACGTAAAAATTCACTGTCACCTGTGTGCCGTGTACACAGGTGACACTGGTGGATTCGCTGGTGATCCACCTTCACTGAGTGGAATGGGTCATGAGTTTTTTTTTCTCGCCCCACCAGTACGAATTTTTGTTGAGTACCGAAGCATTCTGACAAAGGTTCAGTGCTGTTAAACGTTTTAACACATGCCAGGTCTTTCACGACACATTCTACGTTGAGATTCGGCATTATATGTCTGAGCTTTATACTACAATCTGACCGGATGGATGATTAACAAAAAAAAAAGTTTACTATGGCCGTTAGTGTCGATGGCTCTAAATGGGAAAAGACGTTCTTCTTAAAGAAGAAAAAAAAGAACGTTAAAGGGACAGCATGTAGGTCGCAATAATTGTGTCATTCACTTCTACAGGTGACCGAAAGAAAGCGTGCACTAGTACAGAGTTCCGCACCTTCTTAACAATATAACCAACCTTAGCGCTGCCCTATGTTGGGCGTGCCCGTATTTTTACCCTGACGGCATTTTAGGATTTTAGCGCCAGCGTACGAGTACAGAAGGAGAACATCGACGTAGCGCACTGCATCATCACCGCCTTCATTCCGTCCTCGTCGGCTGGCGCTAAATGCGTTTACTAAAGCAACCGGGTAACAAAATCAGCTTAGCAATGTTTCTTTTCTTTTTTCCCGCTCCGATAATGTATCCGAATGATGCATCCCAGTGTGCACAGAAATACCTTCCACGGTTTTTTAACTGGCAGATTACCGCGATTATTGCGAGGGCACCGGCACTTATCGGCACCATTTCGCAAGCATATATATATATATATATATATATATATACGCGCGCACGCGCACGCACACGCACACACACACACACACACACAAGGGCAAGGCAGCTTCAACAGAAATGTGTTGTGGCCTAGTTGGCATTTGCTACAGCGCATATTGCTAGGTCTGCACCTTAAGTAAATCAGCTGAAGGTGCCGTTGTCTTTGTGTCTTGCTTTCGCGTATCTGTTGACTTGCAGAAAAATATGTCCAGTAGAGAGAGGGTTTACGGTAGCTTTCAAGATTATTGGTGGCATATGCGCGAGAGAATGCCAAAACTAAATTCTTCCAATACGTGCCCGGCTTTACACTAAACAACCCAGTCTACATTGCCAAAACCGGTCCTAATACGAGCGTCTTTTATCACACAGTGCAGCTAAACGACCGTTCTCTCACTTCATTCTTTTTGAAAACCCATGACTTCAACATAAACACTTCTTTCACTTCCACCACCGTTGCCAAACGTGAATATGTACGCCTATATCCTGTTCTATTCTATTCCATACATTTTTTGCTTAATATTTACTTTTCTTTCATCATAAATTTAAGCTTTAATTTAGGAATTATATTTAAAAAAACTATCCGTTTCTTGGCCAATTCCCCAGCATGGGTGTGTGCCAGAATTTCAAGGATCTACTCTACTCTACTCTATATGTACGCACCTGTAGCAACTAACAAATTTGAAAAGTAGTCGACATATCTTGCTCTGCGAGAGTAAACAAACGTAGTTCCATTTATCGTTGCTCTTTTACTACATGTGTGTGAATAATTGCCAATATTCTACAGAATCAGAAGATGATGATTTTTTTTCAGTGTACTTGCAGAAAAACTTAGTGGAAAAAGAATCGCTGATGAGCGCTTGCGCGCGTATTTGGCTGCGACAATCGTCTTCTTTCATCGTCGCAGGTGGCGTTGCAGCTCACGCGGCATACAATTGGGGTCGTGCCCACGAGCTCACGTGGTGCACGTTCTGCTGCAGCGTCGAACAGTCGGGCTTCTTCGCAGCACAGGAAAGGCGACGCTCCGAAGATGTCCTGGCAGGCGTACGTGGACAACCAGATCTGTGACCAGGTGCAGTGTACGGTTGCTGCTATCGCCGGGCTGGCGGACGGCGCTATCTGGGCCAAGTACGAGAAGGATCCCAACACGGCGAAGGTGACGCAGCAGGAGCTGAAGACTATTGCTGACACGATGAAGTCGAAGCCAAGCACTTTCAACGAGAACGGCATCTACATAGGAGGGACCAAGTACGTCTGCTTGTCAGCCGAGAACACCCTGGTGCGGGGCCGCAAGGGCAGTTCCGCCTTCATCGCTGTCGCAACCACCACTTGTCTGCTGGTTGCCGCTACCATAGATGGTTTCCCTCCCGGTCAGCTCAACGCGGTCGTCGAAAAGCTGGGCGACTACCTCAGGAGCAACGGCTACTAGAGAGCCAACAGCGGCGAAGGCGGCACCCACGAAGAAGCGTTCGTCTGTTCCTTGCGACTAAGCCTACCGAGCCCCGGCACACGCCTTCACCACCTGCCCCTAAGCCTACCGCGCCCCAGTATCCGTCTTCACTCGCCCTAAGCCTACCGTGCCCGGCATCCGCCTTCACCTTCGCTAAGCCTACCGTGCCCGGCATCCGCCTTCACCTTCGCTAAGCCTACCGAGCCCTGGCATCCGCCTTCACCTTCGCTAAGCCTACCGAGCCCCGGCATCCGCCTTCACCTTCGCTAAGCCTACCGAGCCCCGGCATCCGCCTTCAGACCCCTAAGCCTACCGCACACCGGCACCTCTTTCACCTTTCCTGAGCCTACCCTGCACCCGCTTCACGGACCCGCTAAGCCTACCACACCCTGGCACCCGTCTTGACCTGCCTTGAGCCTACCGAGCCCGGGCCTCCGCCTTCACCGACCCCTAACCCTACCGCGCCCCAGCACCTATCTTCACTATACCCAGAGCCTACCGAACCCAGGCATCTGCCTTCAGACTCCTAAGCCTACCGCAGCCACCCTTCACCTACTGTAAGCCTGCCGAACCCTGGTACCCGCCTTCACTTACTTCCAAGCCTACCGCGACCCCGGTAACTGTCCTCACCGACCCCTTAGCCGGCCGCCGCCGCTGACGTAGCCACCGACTACGTCTTCTGCCCGTGGGACTGCAGCATCTTTCTTGGTATTTTCTCTACTTTATTATTCTGCCTCTTTTTCTTTTCCGGACTCGTACAGCTATCCTCCCGAACACTCCTTTCCAAGGTCGAGGTGGCACGCGACAGCCAAGGAATGAAGACGCTCGCGCTTCGCGCATGGAACTGCCAACTTTTTTTTCTTATCCGCCGCTTCTCTTCGCGTGGCACTTTCTATTTTTTTCTTTATCAGTTGACTTTCTGCTCTTGTTTTTATCAGAGCTGCGATAATTGCGTGTTGGAAAACCGCAGCTATTGAAGAGCATGGAAGCGCTGTGTACCTGAAGTGTCCATTGAAATAAATTTGTATTCTCATGTGTGTGTTCCAAAACTTGTCTTTTTTTTGACTGCTCAAGCGTGGCTCTGCCCACGCTAGGGAAAACTTCGCTTCCTGTTGTAGTTTCTAAAGCGATTGTCTTCAGTGAGGGTACGGATCGCACTTTGCTGGAACTCAAGATCCAGGGCAGCGAATCTGGCAATGGCCGGGTAATGTCGCCGCGAAGTTCCGTGGGAGGCGCCTTTGTGCTGCTGCTGAACGCGCAGCCTCTGGTAAAAAAAGCTGAGCTCTGATTCCTCTCATCGGTGTCGCGTAACAGGTAAGACGAGGTTTTAGTAGTTCTCAAAATTCGACGTGGCAGTCGTATCGGTGCGAGAAATGCGGGCCACGAGACGGAGAGCGCAAAGTCTTTGAATCGAGCGGACACGAAGGCTTGCGTGTCACAGGTGAACAGTGGCTGGAGCAGGCGCGAGCCGTGATTTTCGAACACGAGAAGCGGTAAAACGTGCAAGATCTCGCGAGGTCACGCGTCCATATTTTTTTTTCCAATTTCATTGTCGTCATGTATATGTGCTTTGTTTCTCGAGGCGTGTGATTCGACGCCTTGGGAGCGTCTCGTGCTCTGCTCGCGGCCATCGTCGTCTTCCTTGCGGCGTATATTCACCGGTATACTGTTGCGAATGACGCCATTCAACGGCGGCGGTCTCAGCTCAGTGAGAAGCCCTCCCCCTCTGACATTAAAGGGCCGTGCTGATAAGACTTGGTTGGAATAATGATATATATATATATATATATATATATATATATATATATATATATATATATATATATGTGTGTGTGTGTGTGTGTGTAAATATTAGAGGTGCCTGATCAAGTTAAAACTGGTGAAAGGGATAACTGGATGTATTGTTAGCCCCGTGTTGCCAATGTCCCAAAATCACTGTTTTAGTGTGGGCCTCATCAGAATCTAAGCCACTAACCTTACAACTCAAATGGCTAAAGGCTTGCATATCTACTGAAGTGCGTTTTTAAATTTTTTTTTCTATTGCAGCTCTACTACGCTCCTTTGGTAGCATGCAGAGCAGTGGTTTCACCACTTTATGTCTGGCAAGATTCCAATAACGCCTGCATACTGAAGTAACGTGGTGAACGTGGCGAGATGGTACAGGTTCATATTATAAAACAGAGCAAAGGAACGCGCACACTATGTGGCTGTGTTGTGTTTTCTATATCCTGCTTCCTTGCGCTGCTTTATAATGACAGCTTGTATACTGTATTAGTGAAAGCAGAAGGCTGGGCTATTTGGAACTCGGTCGTAAGGAAAAATTGAAAATAACCGAAAGGCCCCTCTCAGAAGAGTTTTTTTTTTTTTTTTTTTTTTGCCTCTGCACTCTCTTTTTCGTACGCGCGGGAACATCTGTTTGCCTTTTACTGTCCACTTGCACAAAATTATTTCCAAACCTTCCTCTAGCTTTGGAATGTGAAACTTCGTTAAATATAAAACTAATCAAGTATCACTGTGTGCGTTCCAGATAACAAACTGTTTCATTCCACCACTCATCGGTTCATTATTGAAGTGATGACCTTGCGGTGAATGTGTACTGCTTCGCGATACCGCTAGTAATAATTTTTCTGTACAGTTTTGCATCTTCGACAAATGGCCCGGTGCACACCGGGACACCAAGGCGCTACGATGATTGCACGAAACGGTGCACCGGGGCGCCCCGGTGCGCACTGGTGCGATTTCATGAAGATGCAATTAGTTTTGCATATCCTTGATTTGACCAGTACAGGCCACGGGAAGTAGCAATGACGACAAGCATGCAGGTATGGGTATACCATGTGTACACCCTTGCAATTTTTTAATATCGCGGGACCGTTGAGCCCTGGACATGGCAGTAGGCGAGAAGTAACGAGACTTCCTACTAGATGCACATGCCCCGGAGAGCACACTCGTGTGCGAGCGCCCTCTGCTACGCTCTTTGCCTGTATGCATACTATCAGCCTTACCTGTGCGACCAGATAAGGTTGATAGTTCAGCCGGTATGGCCCTGATCATCGTATCACTGATCTCAGTACGGCTCGTCGATATTAGAAGATACCGTATGCTCGGGTCGATGCTCGCAAGATCATAAAAAGAAATGCAAGGGTGTACATGTACTATCGGCGTCAAATGAAACACGAACAGAGGCAAGAATTCGCAGTGTTATAATGCGCGCCGTCCAGTCATCACCATGGACAGGCGCTCGCATCCGCTTCGGCAGCACTGCGCATATGCGCGCGCCTTTCCATGGTGATGAGTGGACGGCGCGTCGTCCTAATGCGAGTCAGTGTTTTTGTGTGACTGCTCTACGTGCCGCTGAGTGATGCGAGCGCAACTTCGCGACGCGTCGGCAGGTGTTGCTTGAAACACGATTGTGTGTTAGTTTCGACGCCTTAATTAGGGAATAAGGTAAGTGTGCTCTTCCTTGGAATCTGCAAGTTAATTACCCCCCTTCCTTCATCTAGCGTTTAGGATGGATTCGTACTGCGTGGAACTATACTGGAGAGGTCAAATTTATCGCGCTTTTCAGAGGCGTGTTAATGAACCTTTTGTGGAGGCCTCGGTTGAATGGCGCAGGAAAGACTCGCCACTTCATTTGCGGCCTGATTTGTTGGCTGTAAATTTTGGTAGATTCGTACCCCGGTCACGTATGTTTGATGCCGCTGTCAGCGAGAAAATGAGCTGCTGCACACGTGTAGCAAGTGGAAAGCTGCGAGCGGGCCCGTGAGATTCTGGCATTGCTTCTGTTTGCAAGTGGAGAATATAAGCCTAAAAGGGGAGATTATTCCGAATATCTCTTCGCCAGCTGTGCCTCATTTGTCACCGCATCGTACGATACGACGATGTGATACGTCGTAATCAGTGTTAAGGATGTTATCCTGAAGTTAAAAAAAGGGGGCGTTTCAATTGACGCACATTTTCGAGACGGGCTGAGCTAACTTGGCGCTTCTCATAAAATTCCGTAGCAAACAGATTGGTTTTCCTTATGAAATGTTTTTGATTTTGCAGACTGCTGTTAAGTCAACAGTTACACGTCAATGGGTGTACTTAACATTGGTGTACTGGTAATTGCGCCCCCCCCCCCCCCCCCACCTCTTCCCATAATTGGTGACAACCGCCGCTGCCAGGTTTGTCACTGAAAGACTGCGTTTTTCGTTTCTTACAGCGCTGTCTTTCCACGTTTTTGCAAGCTTTCGCGCAAGCACCTGTCACGACACGCTTTCTTTATTTCCCATTCTCCTCGAATAAACGCGTCCTCCGATGAACACGTCTAAATTTTATACTCCACAGTCACGGCAGCGCCGCACTAAAACAAAGCGGACACCGAGGAAGCGTTTGTTCTGTGTGGTCCCCGGTGGGAGCAGCCTTTTCCTGGTCTTGCTGAATATTTCAGGCTACAATAAAGGGCCGCCTTCTGCATATATGCACAATGTCGCACGGCCATGCCTGCCTTTCCGCCCAAAACGGCGATTTGCCTTCAACACGCTCCGCGGGTGATTTAGCAGCGGCACCATGACGAGATTATAAGGCTGGAAGAACGGGTGAGAATGGGGCTGGTGGTTTTTCTTTGTCGTCAGAGGAGAGAGCGAGAGATTTTTCGCTCTATGACACGCTTCCGAAAAAAAAACACGCCAGGCGGCCTGAAACACGCCAGGCGGCCTGAAATATTCAAACATTCTGAAGTGTCCTAGGCGGAAGGGGCGGAGAGGGAAAGTATTAGTCCCCGCGGCACACACCCTGCTGGATGGATGGATGGGTCCTGGCGCCCTCTCCGCGACAGCTTCGCACGCCAGAGCGACCTTGCCGAAGAACGACGTGGGCGCGCACTGCTTGACCAACTCGAGGCGACGTCACGAACACGGCGCAATGTCCCCCAAACTGCTGTTAGTGCGGCACCGTCAGGAAGCACAATTTGTCATGGCGCTTTAATACCGTCGTCGGCAGCTTTTATTGAACTGTATAGAAAACGAGGGACTATAACCCATAGGCTAGTAATAATACGAATGACTTTAGGCCAGTGGTGCAGAAAAATGTGTCGCAAGTATATGTCCAGCAAGCTCGGCGCTGCCTTCGCTGGGGTCTTCTTTCGTAATTCGCGAAATGACCGCGAAAGAAGCGCTGTTCGCTCGCTTTTGCCCAGCAAAAATAACGCATCCGTAGAAATACCGAAGGCCGCCCGATCGACTAGCTTCGTGAACTTCATGGTTTAAGACAACAAAATAGCCGGGCTCTCCGAGCACTGTTCCAGTTTGCTTGACGCAAATAAGAATCGGAATCGAAGAAATGGTAATTCAGGAAGCCAGTTATTCGTTGTTCGCGCAATAAAGTTCAATTTGTGACGTCAAACATGACGTATAAGCACAGTGGCCTCTAGTTTGGCGGGGACCCGTCACGAGTATTGAAAGAAGCGGTTGCTCTGAATTTAATAAACGCAATTTTTTTTTTCGTGCCCGAGTGATTGCGAGTATCACAAAGCGTTTTGTTTTCAGTTACCTGACGGTTCTGTGTTATGCGGCTATCATATGACTTTAATGTTGCGGCAGTACAGCGCAGAAACACATGCCAATGGACATACAGGACTCAGCGCTGAGTCCTATGTGCTCACTTGATCTTGGTCGCGATATAGCACACTCGACGTCACAAATGCGGCAGACGAGGCGCACCCGTGCGTGCGTGCGATTTTAAGATGTTCGAAGTGCTCAAGTTTCCCTGCGAAAACGCTCGTGGAGTGTAAACATACAACGCGCATGATCAAACACGTCTCGGCGGCCTGCGGACTAATGTTTCGTTTCAAATTTAATTTAAATCGGAGGTTTCACTTGCGAAAACCACGATGAGAATACGGGGCATGCTGTAGTCTGGAACTCCGAATTTTTTGAGCAGACGGGTTCTTTAAGGGACACCTAAATCTGCCGTTTTTGTACTTCTCCCCCATCTAAATGCATCTGCCTCACCCTAAAGTACTCAAGAGAGTGGTAAGCTGGGCTAGTCGGTATGTATTCGTAGTAGTAAACAGCTCGAAGAAAAAAAACTAGAGACAAAAGGGAAGAACGCTCGTCCTTTGTTGTTCTTCCCTTTTGTCTCTATTTTTTTTTCGCGCTGTTTATTACCGAAAATCCTCGTTCTTAGCAGCGCAACGACATAGCCATTCACTCACCACGACGGGCGCTTTGTTTTATGGAATAACAGATTTACATCGAACAGGGATTAAACAGAGCGCTTTACTTTGTTTTCACAAAATCGACTAAGTGAGCCTGCTCTACCAATAATTAAATCTTCTCTAATAAGCTCGCAAATGCGTAAATTGGTCGTCGCGACCGGTGCGAAGGTGCAGATTTAAATTAGAGCCGCCGAAAGCGCCGCGCATATTTGTGCAAAACACTTGAGCGTCGTCATGTTTTATGCCAACCGCTATATTCCCTCAAAACAGTTCAAACCGAGTTTTATGCAGCATGTCGCTCTTTAAACGTGGCGCTTCGCGAGGCTTTGATATAAGCGCGCGCTGCCCGCCCGAACACGATGCTGTGACGCGACCATGAGCTCGATATCTGTGTCGGAGAAATTCAAGAATGCTAGTGGGGAGAATTTCCAGGGTCTGTTTATAAGATTGCATTCGATTACCAGAGCACTCAAGCGGTTATTTGAGATAGGTGCCTCACTACATGAACAACAAAAAAAAGGGAACAGAAAAGAACGCTGCTTAATTTGCGAGCGTCGAACTTAACGTTGAATAACGAGCACTCGGCGGAGAAAAAAATGTGATGGCAGCTTCGCCCTAGCGGTGCCAAGGCCGAAGGAAGGGCTAAGCTGGCTGGCATTCCGTGTTTATCCTTTTTAAAACGCTTTCTTTCTGTTTCTTGCATCTGTTTTTTTGTACATTTTGTTTTTGTTTTTTGCATTTCTTTCCTTTTCTCGCTCTTTCTAGCTTTATTTCTCTTTCCTGCCTTTCTCTTTCTTTCTTGCTGTCTGATTTTTATATCTCGTTTTCGTGCCTGTTTCTTTCTATCTCTTTAGCTCTCTATATGCCTTTCTCTTTCTTTCTATCAATTTCTTTCTCTTCCTTTCAATCTCTTTCGCGTGCCCCACTTTGCTCGGCAGAGTTTTCGTTTAACGCTCGCACCTGCTGTACTCGGTAGTGGGGCTTGCCCAACTCCTGTGGCGCACACCCACCCGTGGTTTTCTGCAGACACCAAAGTTTTTTACGGCCGGCTTAAACAGCTCCGCTGTTAAAAACACGTTGGCAGTTTCGTTTTCCCTTATTTCTGCGCTTCTTTAATTTAAATTTAGAAATCCGCGGAATAACTTTGAACGTGCTACCCCATTTTTGATCGACCCCGTGCAGTGGGCACGTGTCATCGTTGCAGACTGCAGCATCGTGATTCTTCGGAAGGAAAGGTTGGTTGGCCTTGTTGTGCTCGCTGGTCGAGCACCCTGACCGTGCTGATTGACGCTTCGGTTCGCTGGCTTCGACGTGTTCTCGTTGGCCTGGTTGTCTACTGCCGCAGTGCCCTGTCCGCGGGGAGTATACGCCCGTAGCAGGTGGCTTTTCGTAGGAGCACGCTTGCCGGTAGACACGATCCCGCAAGATGCAGCCATCGGACAGGTAGCGAGTCTTGCCGACAGATTTCCATCGTCCGCGCCACGTGCAAGCGTTAGCCACGCGAGTCTAACAATATGAAGATTTTAAAGGGTTTGATTGCAAGCTCGTTGGTATGAATCCATCTTAAAGAAAAACAGCGCTGCGAACGAGAGTAAAGAACACACGGGGATGGGTGATGATTTAAGACGCTGTTAAGGGAGCGCCCTTCAGCATCTGAACCGATTCTTCGTCCGTGTCAATGAATTATTGAAATATTCAAAATTGTTTTGGCGAATTTTTTTCTAACTTAACAGAATACTTATCGGCGTATGCCTATTTTTGAAGCTCTATTTCTGTGTTTTTGAAGCTCTATTATCTGGTGGCTCTATGAGGCATTGTGTATGCACCGTCTGCCACATTGCGTTGCCATGTGCGTACAACTGTGGCAGATGGTCACCTGATCTTAATTGTTCCCCTGTTTTCTCGTCTATCGCAGCTCTTTCGTTGGTAAGGGAAGCCTCCCTAGGATCCATTGAGATGTTGAAAGGTACTCTGCGCAGCCAAGGCTGACTTCACTGAACGACAATGCTGGGGCTAGACGGCCACGCACCCAACCTTAAACCTGAACCTGCGTAAGTAACTGCGCTATTGTTTGTGAATTTCACCAGCAGCGAAATGCATAAGATGACCTATACATATGCTGCAGCGCAGCACGTTTAACACCCGCATTGTCACTACGACTAATATACAGTCGTGAACACGCTTAGTGTGAACACGGGAGATCAGTAACGCCTACCTATACCAACGCGTAGCACTGCACATGCGCATTTCATTTGCGGCGTGGTTATTTTACTATCGCGCGCGTCGCGTCATCGGTGACTAACATTGACGAAGGTGCATAGTCACCGATCACGGAAGGTAGTGACGGATGACGGGCACCGACGAAGGACGAAGGTGCGCTCGGATCACGCGGTGCGCGCAGTGGTAAAATAGCCTCGCCGCTAAAGAGCCTCGCGTGCACCGAGCCTCGCGTTGGTGTAGATAGGTGTCGTTGATAGCACCGTGCGGCACGAGCTCCCGTGTTCACGCTAAGCGTGTGCACGACTGTACATTTCCAGCATAGTAAGCACTCAAATTGCAGACATAGCTTTATCGCGCAACATAAATATTACTGCCTACTCTGCTTTTATTTCTTTGATGAACCACAAAATTAATAGACTGTCTATAGCCTGGATTCTCGGAAAAGACTTTGATAGAGAGAGGAGAACTTTGTCGATAAGGCACTCAACATCGGTCCACCGCCTAACGTTTCACAACAAGTACGTGCCGGCGAGAATTTTTCACACGACGGCTACAACGACAGCTGTACGTGTCACCAGGGCCGGAGAGCTGTTTACCACGGTGGTTGACAGGTCCACCGTTCGATCTCACTTTGTCAGCAGCGGTTAGGCTAGCCTTCACGACTCTGGTTACTCGTCAAGTGACTTTGTGTCTTACTATGGGTTGCCGCAGCCTGCTCGTACGCCCCTACGCATGCCTGTGAACAAATAGGGTGAATGTGGTACGCTTGTAAATAAAAAAAGAATGGAGGCAAACACTGCCTGTTTTGTCATATAATGCCAATCACTTCTCGAAGTTGCTTATTGGGTTTACGTAATTTTAATTCCAACCAGCGATGTAAACGCCAAGATGAGTAGGTAGCCTTAGTTAGACATAACTCGAAGAATACAACGCGCGCTATGCCGGTCCTCGCGTTAGCATACACGTTTTACCACGAATCGTGTGATAACGTTGCACACGCAAGAGGGGCTCTCCCTTTAAATCTTTCTTCACCGTATAATTTTCCCGTTAAATTGTGTACAGCATTGTGAACAATTAAGTTTTTTGCAAAGTATCACCCGGAATGTTTATCGCTTGTAGGGGACAGCCATCTTTTGCCGGAGGCTGCGGGGCGCGTTTCCGTAACCTAAAGAGCGCACTAGCGGAGCCTCCGGTCGCCATCACATGCGGCAGATTCACGTGACCTGTGCACAAATTTCACGTATGACGTCGTTGGTAGAGTGGCACGCCGCTGTCGACTCTGGTTGTGGCAGTAGTGATGAAGGCGAATTAGCGAGAACTGCGAAGCTGCACGCCGTAGGTTATTGCCCCCCTTCTCCCCTATCGGGAACCAACTGCATGTATAGGCAAAATAGCGATACCTAAGCATCCCCAGGCAGAACCTTTCTCTTTCACTCAGCTATTAGCGGTGCTATGACGTCAAATGTGACGTTTCTGTTTCGGTCGTGCCACTTTCCCGCGTGTGACGGCAACCGAAAGTTAGCTATTGGCCGCGAGATCGACCTATAGGTGGCAGCACCGTCGCCGCGTTAGTGTGGAGACGCGGTCGGAGGCGCGTATACAAATGCGCACAGCGGCGCTTCGTTGTGAGCGGTTTAGAGCCGTTTTTCGGCGAATAAAGTGCGTTGATTGCAGCTTACTGGTAATATTCTTCATTGTTGAATCGATGCACGAAGATCATCCAACGTTGCTATTACTAGTGAAATCTGATGAAAGGGATGCTCGCCCTGGATGACAGTTTGCGCTTACGCACTATATGACGTTTTTTGTTGTTTTCTCTGTCCGTGTTTAGCTTGTGTTTTGTGTACTACGCACTGCAGTAGCACGACTGAATTACTTAAGTGTTTACTTCTTGTTCATTTGTATACCAGTCCATATTCCTCTGCAATAGGTTCAATAGCACTGTTCACGAGAATACGCAGGTAAGAGTTTAGCACAGAGCTTTCATCGATTGATTACGTGCACGACAATGATGCAACAAAGGTACGGTTATTTTATGGAACAAGTGTCTTTTTTTTTTTCAAACTAATAATATCCGCTGCCTTCCATCACTTTATAACAACTCCACACAAACGCTCAAGATAATGTAAAAAGAAAGGATGAGGTTTTGCGTGTAATTATGCGACATAAATGTAAGGCACGCCATCGGGATCTAAGCACACGGGTGGCTCTGCATAAATTTCGCCCCAAGTTAAAATTGCGTGCGGCAACTCCGTTTTATCACTGCCGTGTCATTCCATTGCCTGTTTTTTTTTTCTTTTCATTTTTAGGGACCGTTTGAGTACTGAAGTCTTAGACTTCACTTGATAGAAATATTTCGCTGTAGCGGGACCACGACCGTACAATAAAAGGACATCTTAAGCACAACTAAAGCTCATCATGAACTGGAGTGCCGCGGTTAAACACCTAACAACTAAAGTGCATGAGCCTCGTTTTTGCTTACCACCGAGTGGCTGAAACGCTGCATTCACACATTATTTAATGTTCCTCATGTTTGGGACTATGCCAAGCGCACTTTAGGATGTGCTTGAACCAGAAAGCGGCACCAACACTGAAATGATTCTGGCGAACGAAGGGTACGACACAAATACACAGCCCTCTCGAAAGTCGCACTCACTGATCTTATTACAATGCGCATGAAGCCGAGCAAGCTCATTTTCTTCTGTACACCATGTTACGTATACGTACGAGCAGTTAAACTAGCGCTAACATAACAGAACAAACCGCCCTTTGTGAACGTGCAGGACGTACGCGCACATGAAACACGACGTGGCTAGTAGACGACGCAGGGACCAATACACACTAGGCGCGCCTCAGCCAGTAGCCGCCAGGCGGCGACTCCGCTCGATCTCGCGGCCAATTGCGCTCTTTAGGCTATGGAAACGCACAGCTGCGGGGTCAGCAGAAACGAACGATAGCGTCCGGCCTGTCCTTATCGCATGCTTGCCGCCAGTGTTCGCTCGCCATCAGGTGTGACGTAACCAAACTAGCAACCACTGTAATGGCCGCGCGTACAGGTGAGTCAAAATTGTGTATACTTGCTCTAAATGGGGTGCGGGAGTAAAATAATCTGGTCTATACGGATGCACTACCGTGTGCAACGTATCTGAGAACATGCGCGACGATATTTGGCTGCGTTAGCGCACATGGTAGCTTAACGTGCTCGAGCAGGATGATAGAAGGTTGTGCGCATGTCTGTAACATTTTCATCGTTTTCGTGTTAATAAATTCTCAGTTTATGTCTAGCGCACGTCCTGTGTACGTGTCCCTTTCTCTTGTGTTCGTTCCACTGCGCTGATAAGATGCACAAGTTCCACACCCACCGGCTAGCCCAAATGTGCGCGTTAAATGGCCTCCTATAAGTCTGCAAAGCTTAAATTGACAGGTGGCTTCACGGACTAGTCATAAACAACTGCATTGCCTTTGGGTAGGTGTTTGTTGAGTATTGTAGACATTGTATGCTTTACTGCACACTTTTTTTTTTCATTCTTTTTATGGCACTCGGGGCGCTCCAGCTACTTGAAGAAACAGCCACACGTAAGTTCTGAAGTTTATTTAGTAAATCAATCACCGGCTTCACGTCGTGGTAAGTAAAGGAAGTGCCTGATATTGATTTTGCCGCTTGAGTGCGCAATACGGACTGGCGGGAACTGTTGCTGACGCGCAACGCACAGGAATTGAGAGTTTCAATCCGAAGGCATGCTACCCGTGGCAACAGGTATGTGCTTGTAAATGTTGAGAAACGCCAGGCCTTCGTGAAAGAAAGGTGACTGGTACTGACAGCGCAGTGTGATTTTGCTTTTTTGTTCGTTGCGCGCACCGTCAAGTTCTATGATTCGACGAGGAAACTTTTTTCGGTAACATTGCGTGAAAACTTCTTGCACGACATTCAGCTCCTCACTTCAACGATCTCAGAAAATTGCGAACGCGCATTACACTGTGGAGCTTATGCAAAAGCATGGCGGCGAGTCCCGAAACAGAAGCCACGTAGTGCAGACTCTATACCACTAAGGTTAAACACTCCATCATGATCAAGGGTGAGCGATCAGAAAATGTCACTTTTGGTAGGGATAAGAAAGTAAGGCGACAGTTCACCGGAACCGAGCGAAGGAAGTTGCGGTGAACGGGCAAGACGTGTTATTTCACTCCGGGTAAGACTACGGAACTGGGGCTTCGCAGGTAGAACGTGACACGCTCACGTGATCGTTACCGGGGTTTGATGTCCACGTGGCCAAGACACTTGCCTCTTGCATGCGTCATCCATTCATTACACCGCCACCAACGTCAACCAGCTGTTCGGCTTTGTACTGCGGATCAACGGCAGTTGGACATGCCCCGACGACGTGGCATGGTTTTTCAAGGCAGGCTTTCCAAAGTTTGAAGCCTACGAAGGTAAGATCTTGCGCAATATCTTGATCAAATTCCGTGAATAACGTTGTAATGTTCTGTATTGACTATGAACAGAATTACGTTGGACACTAGGCCCGGTATAGGATGTTCATAGGGCGTGGCGAATCTGAACTTTATTGAGCGAATACTTCAAAAGTGAAAACAGGAGTACAGGGGACATAATGCGGAGATGCTAGAGGCCCGTGTACTGTGTGCAGGCCCGTAGCCAGGGGGGAGGGGGTACAGGCCCCCCCTTCCCTTGAAATTTTGGTGAAGTAGGTGTTTTTACCAAAAATAAATACTGAAAATAGGTGTTTTTCTCAAATAGTCAAGGATCTCAGGAAGTATCCCCCCCCCCCCCCCCCCGAAAAAAAATTCCTGGCTACGGGCCTGACTGTGCGATGTCATTGCACCTTAAAGAACACCAGACGGTTGCAATGCCCGAAGCCTCTACTACAGCGGGCCTCGTAATCATACCGTTGTTTTGGCATGCCAAACCCCAGATTTTCTTATTATGCCGACATCTTTCACGTGATGTCTTGGCCACGCTTGTCGCCGTGCTAGTACCCAAATATAGCGGACACGATGACGCCAGAGCATGATATCACGCGTACATTTTCTGTTAGTGGTGACTGTTTTTCACCAGGTTAGAGCTGATGTTAATTTGTCGCTTGGTGTGCGTAAGACATGCGTGTGGTGCTGTCTTACCATTACTTTTCCTTTTTACGCAGCTTCTCGACGTACTGGAACAGCAAGGTGGAGGGCTAGATGATGTCAACGTAAGACATATGGAACGTACTAGGTAACGAGAAAAAAGAAAGAAAAAGAAATTTTGACGTCGCGGGTGTAGTAACCGCGCTCTTAATTTTCCAGTTGCACGCATAACACAAAAATGGCTGTGGGGATGCGGGTGCTGACTACTCCAAATAATCTTCGTTGTGGATAAATGCCAAGAACGATTTGCCATGACTTTTTCGAAATGTGTTCCCCGCAATTACGCCTTTATTTCATTCTTTTTATTACTTTATATCTGGCCTCATATTAAAATTTCCCGCCTCGAACTATACCTAGAGAAAAAGCCAAAATCGTACATTTAAAGCGCTGTCGCGCGTCTAACGAGGGATTCGGCGCACCTTTGCGTATATACTCGACAATCGCGAAACGTTCGCTTTTAAGCGAAGAACAAAAAAAAAAAAATGAAGGACGTTATTCTTTCAGAACTATGCAAAAGCCAAGAGGTGTGGTAAAAAGAGTATAAACTACACTAAAAGTTACGAAGTGGGTGTGCCGACATTTCTCCATTAATGAAAAAAAGTATTCACTCAGACTCTTGCGCGAATTTTCGCGCACGATTACGCTTTGGAAGAACGCGTGCCGGGTTAAGGTGCGAGTTGAACCTGCGCAGCGTGATGCAACTGCCGTTAGGCGACGACATCGTAACTAGTGCGTGGCCTGGTTTGTTTTCCGGCGCGCAGCTGTCTTATAGGGCTACTCAAGAAGGTGACATGCGATATCGAATATGATCAGGTATTTACTGCACGCTTTCCGAAGTTTGTATACAAACACAAGCGAAGTACTGATGCTATTTTCATTGTGCTTTCTTCTCGACACAGTGACTCTGGATCTCATGGACATAACTTCCCTGATAAGAGCGAAGTTTCAAATTGAAGTTTACGGCGCGTGAGAGCAGGGGATATGGAGGACATCGAACTCTTTGAGCACTGCAGCGATACAGTGAGTGAAAAGACCGAAAAAAGAATGTAGAAAAGAGGCCAGATCCTCGTTGGCCTGTCGCTAAAAACCCCATCAGCTATCGCGCATCACGCATGAAAAGGCGTCGATATCTCGGCGTTGGGCAAAAGTCGCTCTTTCTTTTAATCGAACTACTCTAAAAGGCGTTTGAGAAGCTTTCTTTAGTTGCATTGACGTTTTTCCGTGTTTTTATTTGTATGATCTTTGGTGTTACGGACTTCTAATGCACTCCTGTCGCGTTCGTGACTCGCTACCCTTCACAGATTTTAATATTTACTACGCTAGCGTTGCGACTAACCGGCGAGTACATTGCCTTGGCTCGCTTTTCGAAGCCGTATTGAAATTCCCGAGCTGCACACCGAGCGCCGAAGCGCGCGATGGCGGGGTGACAGTAGGCCCTCACAGGCGGATCGCTTTTTTTTTTATTTTTCTGAGAGATATTTCATGAAGTTTAGTTGCGTTGGGAGTTCGCTGTCGGCGCAACTTGCGAGCTTCGTATGGCAGCGCTGTGTAGAAACTGTTCAGTAAATTGGGCTGTGACTTTTCAGTGTTGAAGAGCGTTAGTCGTGCAGCTACAGGCGCACGAGAAACTAGGCGGAATCAAATTCCATCAGTTTTGGCTTTCCAGGAGAGACGCGGCCGACGATTACGCAAACGTGCACGTATTACTCTCATGCTATTCGCAAAAGGTAGATGATGTTGTAAGTAACGTTTGTGCTTCGACGTTGTGTTGAGATTCGTCATATTCTTTTTTACTAACGCAAAAGGGAAGGCTGGGATCTGTATTTCAATCAGAGAGCTCCGCTTTTTGCGAGACTTGTTATCCATTTAAGCCGGCGGTTTGCATTAGATCGGTAAGTTCCACCTGCGCCTATCGTATAATGAAAGTTGAAAACGGTCTTCAGAGCTACGAGCTTCAGTACCCTTGTGATAAAGGCAGCTGGAATAGACGGCACCAATCACTTCTAACTGCTCTTGCAACGTGCGAGTCGTACGAAATCGACCGAATTTTCCACCAGTACAAACGTCACCATAGAGGAGAGCTCTTGTCGCTGTCTGCCTTGGAACCACAGTGAAAACAAAACAAAATCTAGGAGGAAGCGTCTTGTGACAATATTTAAGCCTATCTAAAATATGTCTGTCGGGAAGGGCACCCTCACAAGGTGACATAGGCCACGTGAAACGTGGTGAGGGGTGTGGTAGAGAAAGCTCATTAAAGACTAGAGCCCTTTCATCAAGGCAGGTCACAGCTCAACAAAGTTTAAGAGGGGCGCACGCAGGTTAAAGCGGAGCCACAAGGTTAAAGAGCCACGCAGGTTAAGTTACATTAATTCTTTTCAGCATGCTTGAAAATGAAGGAGTCAGAAAACGTCGATTTATTAACGTAGGGATTAAAGCACGTTGCATAAAAAAACAACTCCGCACAACCTACCAATATTTCATATCACCGTCATGTATCCCCTTTTGTCTCGTGCTCTCAACCTTTTTATTTCTTGTTTAAACTTCAAGTACTTACGACGCGCTTACACAGCACCTGCTGAAAACTTGGATTTAATCAGATTCCTGCCTGTAACGAACATTTAATTTATTTGAATGGCGTCACACGTCTTTTCTCATGCGCTTAAGACTCCGAACAAAGGAACTGAGCCGAAGAAGAAGGCTTGGCAACTAGACACGCGCAGCACGGGGTATACATATATTGCGCTTTAACGCAGACACGGAAGCCGAAACCCGAACGCTGAAGTCAGTGATCGAAAACTGGCCGGAAAGTCATATTGAGTGCGCCACGTCCATAGAACAGTCGCGAAAAGAAATCATCGCCATACATGCAGATGTACACGTTGATGGCTAGCAGACGACACCAGGAGCGATCGACACTCAACGTGCTCCTGACAGCAACTCCGAGCGATTTCGCTGGGCATTTCGCTTGAACATTCAGTACAAATTGCTTTATGAATTTGCCCACTAATATTTCAATAACTCGAGCAGGACAGACTGGCCGGCAGCGTCGAGCAGCCTTCACGTAGCGAGCGTGCGCGCCGCGAAGAGCGGCACCCGAGTCCCCTCTCTGACGTCACACGCGAGAGGGCGCCACTCAAAGATCTCGAGGCGAATATTTGAGCGGGCATTGAACATGTCCAACACTATTCTCAGTTTCATCATAACGTCGACTAGGCTTTCCCTCTAATTTACTCCGCTGTCTTCGTATCTCATCATATCACACATGCTGTTTCTTGTTATATCACTCGCTACACGGTGCATAATTTCGTCCCAAGTTGCTTTGTGAATTTCGAAGTTTCTGCCCCATATATGTAAGTATCGGTAGAATACGATTATTATATGCACATTTCCTCTCAAGGAATCCTGGGTGGCAATGGGGGAGATCCGATAGAGCTTGCTTCGTGAAAAGTGCTTCTATAGGTGGAGTTGACAAAGGCCTACTAGGGCATGCAATCCAATTTACGTAATTTGGATTTATCCACAGTATGAGAAATCACTTACATCACCACACATGTTCCGGTTCCACAGCACGTGTACCTCCAAAAAGTGCACTTGTTATATATATATACTCAACGCATTATACGCAATAAACTTTCGTCCTTGGCTATCATTAAAGCTACTTGGAGTTTTATTCCGTGGATCCAGGCACACACTATGCAGCATAGAGTATGTAAGCTGCCCGCACTAAACCGCTGCATTTTATGAAACTCCGTACTTTCATTCAAGTTATCAGCTGCACTGAAACAACATACAACGTAAAGACACTCTTGTCTCTTAAAATCGCCTTGTAGTGGGTGAATAGAAATCTCTTCATTACGACATAACATGACCTTCTTTCCTGCCCCCCCCCCCCCAAACACACACACACACACATGCACGTGGTACTTGAAAGCTCTCGTCATTTCTAGAAAGCACCACCCAATTCTCAGGTACCCGCACTCCAGAGTGATATCGACTGTCAAGCACCAGCGACTGACGTAAGAGACAGGCTTGAAATCAGATCGATGAACTCGTGATTTATAATAGACACTTCTATTGCTACATTACAGTTTATAAGATAGGGACTTCAAAATTGCACCAGCAGATTTTCTTCACGTGTATTGCTTGAGCGCTCTCCTGAAAGTGCGTAATGTCCTTCACTGCAGTTGATAAAGGGCAGCTCACTTGCGCGCCATAAAAAGGTGCCAGATTTGTCGAGGGCGTTGCATTATTGAGTGACGCCGGTGCGAAATCCCGACCTGAAGGTACTTTTTATTAGAACATTATTATCACAGGGACTCATTGCGATGCAGAATTAAGAAGTTTATTAAGGAGCTTAAATCATTGTGCGGCATATTAGTTCACGCGGGTGGCCGTTCTCTTGCGTCCGTGGGAGTATAGATGCCCTTGCCAGAAAGGCCGAATTAAGTCCTGTCTTCACAGGCAATGCCTGTCGGCCTTTAAGAAGCACAGCTACGGAGCACTTTCGGTTTCAAGCTGTTTATCTGGCTTCCTAATGGACACTAAAGATAAAAACTCCACGAATGTGTAGCGGTAAGGTATTCCTTAAAAAGCTAATATTTCATTGATTTGGCAGTAATCAGTAATGAGATGATTATTAAAGGACGAAATGTAGGCTCTGTGTTTGCATTAGAATCTGATGGAACGTCCATATGACGTCATGAATTTGAGGGTTTTTTTTCCTCATCGCACTTGACTTGTTGTGACTCGGCAAAACTTTTTGGAACTGGTGAAGCTCAGTTTTTGGGGCTCTTTTGATATGCCATACAATCCATCTTTGCCGATAAATAAATAATTCGTCCAGTCAGACGTGATCACAATTCGTGACGTCACGGCAAGCTCGTGCGGGAACTTTTGGTTCTCGTTAATAGGCTATATAACGTCAATAAGTTATACTAAAGTATCTCATTAATAGTCTATATAAAGTTATTTGGTTGTACTAAAGTCTCTCATCAATAGGCTATATAACATTAATAGGTTATACTAAAGTACCTGCTATTGTTTGCTTCTCTTGTTTCCTTCGTTTAAAAGAAACTTTATTTATTTTCTTTCTAAAGAAAGCGAGTATAACTAGGGACTTCAGTTGGAACGGACGTTCTGGAATGTCTCCGTTCCTGTTTTGCGTGCCGTCATGTCGCGCACTTTGTGGCTGTGGCCACCCTTGTTTACTTCCGTTTTCGTATGTTCTAGTTTATCGGGCTTCAGAGTATAAAAACGGGTATGTGATATTGTGGGATGGCAATTTATTAACATAGCTGGGCTAGTTTCTCTCAGCGGGGTTTAACGTAGCCTTATGAACCCAATGAGTGTGCTATTCCCTCTTTTCTACTTTTTTTACCACACTATGCCAGTTTGTGTCAGTGAGCATACTGAACGATTTAACATTTAATAAATGCAGTATTAGCATTGGGTACACGATGGAGATTAATTGCCAGAGAACTTACCTGTCGACGGGCGATGTTACAAATATGGGGGTTTTGGCCTGCATGATTTCAACTCAATTCTATCGTTAATTCATACTCACGAGAGAAAGGAGGACTCGGCAAAAGCTGCTCAAGAACAGCTTGCCGAAGCCTGGCATTCGTGTTTAAGTTCTGGAGTATGACGAAGAGCAGTATTTGCTGTGCGCGCAAAATTTCATACTAGTTCAATATAGCGAGTGTCTTACGGATTGGCTTCCTGCCTTTAGTTTAGCAGTGCCACCTGAAAGATATTTCCAGAGGCCTCGTTAAGTCTTCATAAAAATTGTGGGGTATAAACAAATGGTTTCCAAGTTAACTACAGAAAACAAAGGAGTTCTAGGAGTGTGCAAGGGGGCATTCGAGGTAGCACTCTCTCGCCCTCTATATTTTTGAGAAAAAGTGGAGGTGAAAGAGAGTTAGTGAGCTGACGCGACATGTGTCAAAAGGTCGTGCCATGTCGCGACCTGATCTTCACGGAAGATCCTGACACCCTTCCAAGCGAAACTTGTTAAAACTCACAGAACTCGGTGGCGTCGTACGAGAAAAAAAGGAGAAAAAAAGACTAGCCACACCCACACAGTGAAAGCCCTCGAACAGCGAAGCTGTTGCCCCTTTAAATCTGTTCCTTCAAGTCTAGTTACTTCTAAGTAATTTTTTGGTTGTCTCTTTAAGCTAAGTCAGGTCTTTAGTTCCAGTCGACGGCTCTGGTCGGCGCGGGTTACGCTAGATTCTTCTCTCTTTCTGGTATGTCTTTTCCTGTCCCAACCAGTCTCTGTTCTGACATTTCAGCGGCAACAGCTTCCACGGTGGCACACTAGCTAGACATTATTTGATACTACATAGCAACATTCGTATTAAAGAGCTGTGTTCATGTTGAGTCGTTTGGTCTTGTCTTGATATGCTCCGCAACAACTGGACAACGGAGCTTCATCACGTGACCCCCTCTCAATCCACTCTTTGAATCGCCCGCCTTACGTAAGCTTCATCACGTAACCTCCTTTCCCTCTCTTCTCAACAGACCCCTCCTCTCTACCTTGGTCACGTGACCTTTTTTAGCGTGACAACGCCAACGATGCTTACGGCACAGGGTCCGCATAAACAGATTCTCTGTGAATACTCGGCGCCTGCGAGCCAAAAGAAATGTGGCCCTGGAAGATGCGCCGGTCCCATGCGTATTTGTGTGTGCCGTTTTCCAATAACTGATGCTCTCTCGATCGTGGGCTTCTCTGCGATAAGCCGTTTCTGATACGGTATTCTAATCTTTTATCGAGGTGACTTGTCATTTCAGGTTGCCACATTTGATTGTTGCCGGGATATGAACGCATGACCGTCGTTGTTGCCTCTAACAAGTGAAGTATTGCGCTGATAAACACATGGATGAAGGTCCAATGTCCAGTATGGAGGAAGGAAACAGTGAGGAGGGAGCATTGCGCAATGCGATAGCAAGAAAGAAAGAAAGAAAGAAAGAAAGAAAGAAAGAAAGAAAGAAAGAAAGAAAGAAAGAAAGAAAGCGCGTCAGGCACGCAGACGCTCAGCGTCGCTTGCCCCCCCCCCCCTTTAATTTTTTGCCCTATAACTCAGCTTGATGGGTTCTTCAACCATACTGTTGTCACCGATGAACTCAATTGCGCGATTAACACTACTGATAGCACATTAGGTGTTACAACAGAAATCCTTCTTTCCAGAATTAACTCAGGATTAACCACACTCATTGACATTTTCACCAGCACGTGCTCATCTCTAACAGTAGAAGAGGACTGTTTGCTATTTATGCATAGTTTAACATGTCTGATTGACGCCTTTGTCTACAAGTAGAACCTCGTTGATTCTGTACAATTTCCCGGTGCCAACGTCCGCGATATCGTTACCAAGCGAAACTGCGCGACGGTTTAGTTAATTTGGATTGTACGTTTTCCCGGATAGTACATTTTCTGCCATGATCTTTTTTTTTTCAGGAACATACGGACGAGGTTCTGCTTATATCCCCACTTTCAAAAGGACAGAGATGTACGATGAGCACCTCCAATGTCTTTACAATAAAGAGAAGTGATTGTACAGACAGAAAAGTAAAAACAGTGCGGAACCGTGCATAAAGATACAAAAAAAAAAAAATCCGGCAGATCCCACGCACTGTGGGAATCGATGTAATGCGAAGCAGCCAGCAGAGAGCTGCATACATCGCCTTGTTTCTCTTTGAGGAAAATGAAGTCATTCATGTCATGACATGTAGTTCACAACATATCCCATTTTGTCATGATACATGCATGTGCAATCTTTTACATAATTAAAGGTATATTATGGTATATACAATGCATGACCCAGCTGCCATTTATGTTCGTCACGCACTCATGTCATGCCAATTTTGGTGTATATCCAGTTAACAAAACGGCCGGAAGCGCACCAAGACAGTGTCATGTAAATTATACCGTACATGTACATGACATGCATGTTATGATTTGCGTGTTAGGACCTGCTCTTTATGTTCGTCATAAATTAAGATATAAATGTGAAGTAAAGTGGACGAAAAGATAACTTGCCGCCAATTGATACTAATTTCGGGTTATATCAAGCTAGCGAAACGGCTGCGAGCACACCATGAGCATGGCATGTAAATTATACCCTATGGGCACCGTGCATACGTTAGGAGCCGCCGCAGTCGCGCGCTGCTTCCAGCGCCAAAGCGGCCACGGCAACAGATCTGGCGGGATAAGGGAGCAGACAACGCCGTCGGCGGCAAGCCATTGCGCCGTTATCTTTGCCGTTTGCTTCCAAAAGACGTCAAATTGTTAGCAGCTGTCCGAGAACGTAGCGTTAGCGCGGGTGCTTCTTTTCTCCAGACCTCGTGTATCCTCAGGCGAACGCGGCAACAATAAATGCATGAGCTGGCGGAAGACAACGGAGGTGACGAGCTCGTTGAGCGAAACTGCGCACGTGTAACGCGGGCCGTCTCGCTCACTAAACAATCACAGCTTATCACCCTCTGGCTAACGCGGCAGCATGAAACGGGTGGTACCAGTGATTGCACTGTCACGGCCGCTGAATGAAAAAACGCTTTCCATCGAACGGCCACGGCGCTGCATTCGCTGCGCCGACTTAACCAGTGCAGCCGAGTTCGTCGTCGTGGCTCGTGTTTTGCTGCCATGGCACTGCAAAGCGTGCCAATTAATATTACGTTCGGATTCAGAGAGCTACGTGATGTAGTTTCCTCCGAGTAGCTAACCTGAAGAAGGGCAGGGACCTCCTCGAAGCGGGGCACATTCACGGCGTCCAGGAAGAGGCGTTGCTCGGCAGATCAACAATCACGGGCAAATGCAACCCCAGAAAAAAAAATACCCCATCTATTCAAAAAACTCACTTTTGTCGTCGAACGAGTGCGATCCACCGTTCACGCCGATTCTGTTCATATTCTCTAAATGGAAACCGGTAAAAACGCGTGCCCGGAGAATTCCTGTAGGTGTTATTGCACCCAACAACGCAGCAATTATTGCTGGAGTTCGGCATTCCTACGAAGAGCGGAACCGGCACAAGTTGAACTGCCCGCGAAAATACCTCGCGCCGTCACAGCGGCAGCGTGGAGCGAGCAGGGGTGCAATCGCGAAGCGATGTTGTATGCTATATTATTCTTATCGTCCATCACCTGCGGCTGAGTGATCGCGTTGATAACGCGGACGTACCGTCGCTCTGGTCACTGGCCAAGCGTGAAAAGCACGAAAAGTATATAGTCGTCGTACAAGGCATAGTTCCTCGACTTCACCCCATTGCGAACGCGTTAGAGCATCCCGCCAAATCTGCGCTTCTTGCCGCTAGGGACACCTTCGCTCGGACAGCGGAGTTACGTCTGCACGGAGCCTATACGAAATGCATGTCATGATTTTCATGTTATCACCTGCCATTTGTGTTCGTCATACAGTCACGTCACGAAATACCAATTTTGGTGTATTCCAAGTTAGCGAAAGGGCCGCCAGCGCACCGTGAGCGGGGCATGTAAATCATGCTGTACATGAAACGCATGTCATGATTGTCATGTTACCACCTGTCATTTATGTTCGTCGTACAATCACGTCACGCAATACCAATTTTGGTGTATATCAAGCTAGCGAAACGGCCGCGATAGTACCATGAGCGTGCATGTAAATCATGCTGTACATAACATGCATGTCATGAATTTCATGTTAGCACCTGTGATTTATGTTCTTCATACAGTCACGTCATGCAATACCAAATTTGGTGTATATCAAGCTAGCGAAACGACCGCAAGCGCACCATGAGCGGGGCATGTATGTCATGGCGTACATGACATGCATGTCATGATTTTCATGTCACCACATGTCATTTATGTTCGCCATACAGAAATGTCTCATCGTACTAGTTTTGGTATATATCCATCTAATTAAACGGCCGCGAGCGCCCCGAGACCATGTCATGTAAGTCACGCTGTACAGCCGCGGCCACGTCTGTGTATAGCGCGCGAGCAGCCGGCCCCGCTCTGCGGGGCGACACCTTGCGGCAGTTGCGGGCTCTGACGTGGTGTGCCTAGGAGCATGCGCGGCCTTATAGACATGCAGACCTGCTTTGCACGAGTGGCAACGTTGAAAATTGCGCTTGTTTAACAGAAGATGCGCACTCCCTCAGGGCGCTGTCAGCACCTTGAATCCAAAAAAAGACGCGTTGCGACTGATAACACGCGCCTCGATAACACGTTGCGATTGTGTCAGGCGCATGTTATCATTCCCAACGCATCATCTCTTGGAATCAAGGTGCCGAAAGCGCCCTGAGGGAGCGTGCATCTTCTGTTAAACAAGCGCACTTTTCAACGTTGCCACTCGTGCAAAGCAGGTCTGCATGTCTGTAAGGCAGCGCATGCTCCTAGGCACACCACGTCAGAGCCCGCAACTGCCGCAAGGTGTCGCCCCGCAGAGCGCGGCCGGCTGCTCACGCGCTATACACAGACGTGGCCGCGGCTGTACATGATATCCGTTTCATGATTTGCACGATAAAGCCAGTTACTTATGTTTGAAGGAAAGAAGATTACTTTTAGGGGCTCGTTTTCTTTGTTAGGCACAATATTAATGAGAACTAACAGACAATAACGCCAAGGAAAGTATAGGGGGTGTTATTTGTAATCGTGATATAAATGTGAAGAAAGTAAAGTGGACGAAAAGATAACCAGCCGCCGGCAGGGACCGAACCTGCGACCTTCGAATAACGCGTCCGATGCTCTACTACTGAGCTACGGCAGCGGTCATCCCCCCGTCCACTTTATAGGGTATATATGTGCATTTAAACCTAGGAGTAGAAGTAGCCTAAACTTCTGGTTTATTTTCCTTTGCATCCTTTTCAGCCAGGAAGGCAGCTTAGCGCGGGCGGTATCGGCGTGACGAACGTAATGCATTCATGTGTACCTGTGGGGCACATGTTCTTGCGTTTCCGGGTACTGGGAGGAATTCACCAGGGGAGGGGTTACTGAGAGGTAAAAAAAGAACGTTACAGAACTCTTACAACAGCGTATTGCACTGTCTTCTTTCCAGGTAGAGAAGGCGGTCTTGCTCGCGTAAAGCATGACTTAGCTTGTTGTTCGAATGAGAGCGGATATACCTGATTTTTGTTTACATACATAGAGGTGAAAATATATCTTCGGCTTCGTGATGGAGGTTTTCGGAGAAAATAATCTGTGAAATATTGAATTAATCAACGCGAACCGTTTTCTTGGAGATGCCTTATTTCAAGAACCCAGTGACAAAAATAGAAACGCTAGCTTCTTTTGCTCGTAGGCATAACAGTACTTTGTGGGCTAGCCTCAGTTAATGAATTCGCTCATTCTTGTCATATTCGTTCAAGACAAGAGCGCCCACGCGTTTTTTTTATGTCTTTGCACAGTGCTTCTTGATAACAAGTTAGCATTCCTTCAATAATTGGTCTCGCTTGCTTGCGCGTGCTATCAGTTGGAAGATGAAATACCCCGTTTTCTTTTCTTGCGTTATTGTTGGCTCTTTGCGAAGAAGGAAATGTCGTGAAAATGGCCATAAATCACCTGATGGTCCCTACTTGCACGTTCAGTAAGTATATCAGCGCTGGGTCTCTCAAGCGGTCAGCTTGTTCTTGGCGCTTAAGATCATTCGTTCTCGCCGTGAGGTGCTGCGTACTGCGCTGTTGACAAGTTATAATTATTTTTAGCACCAATGCTCTTACTATATGTCTAGTCAGCTCCGCCGTATGCGGCGGGTCTGATAACGCGACGATTATGATTACGAACATGTTACTCTTGAAAACAGCGTATACGCTAGCATCAAGTATAAGACAGACTTCATTCACACATGGGGCTCCCTAAAATTAAAATATGATGGAATAACTTCACAGCGCCGAAAAACGAGCGCGGACGGAAAAGAGCACACAACATGAGCGCTGAATGCTCTTTTTCGGCTGTGAAGTTATTCCGTCGTGTCTTACAAACTCGCCCAAACTTCCGTGCTTCTAAGCTTAAAATAATGTATGAATTGATGAGGCGGTGGCGTGTACAGAGAGGCAGTATGGACTAGAAGAAATAAATTGTGTTATTTTAGTGAACACTGAATTCGTTCGGGGGGGGGGGGGGGAGAGGGGCTGCTGGGCCGCATACCTTAGGAACCCTAGATAACCGCATTTTTTTTTTGTTCTCTGCTACGCAGACATGTATACATCCGACGAGTGTAAAGCGTGCGGAGCCAGAGCGACGCTGCAGCACATGCTGTGGAAGTGTACCGGTAGCGAGGAGCAGTCCCCTATACGAACCGGGTAGACATAGCAGTCTCGAACCGCGAGGCGCGATGGGTGGGGCTATACTCAGCCAAGATCTCGCCGATCAACTGTGGGCCGTCCGGCACGTCCAGGAAGCCGCCCGGGTCCAAGGACTCGAGGCCGTCACCTAGGCCGGGGTGTTTGACCCACCCCGCTCAATGACGCCGGACATGTTAATAAAGCTTTTACTTACTCTAAACATGTAGTATGGTCCTGGAATAAACTTTGCTCACACAAGCTTCCAAAGTTTTATCATAACAATCGTAGACCTATTTTGTGTACCTGGCCCTCAATGCACAGTTCGTCCGGCTACGCTCCACCGCCGGGTAAACGGGAAACCTACGCCTCTGCCCGTTGGCCTATTAGTGCTCCGAGAATCTGTAATGTGCCCCTTAGGGACATCAAAATTTCTATCTTTTCCGATGAAAATGATTTATCGTAATTTCCCAAAAATGTCACCAGTGAACTCTCTAAATATGCGGGCCAGACAACCGGTGTTAAAGCAATTGTCGCCGACAGTGACTGCCTGAATGCGTGACATTTTGGGCAACGACATGGAAATGTCGCATATCCATCCTTTCGAGCTCATTATGTCTTAATGGTGCGAGCTGAGCCGTACTGTGCGCGTACTTGAAGCTCAGAGTATAGACTGAGAGATTGAATCGAACGAGGAAAATGCAAGGAGGGGTAGAGAAGTACGGAAAGCGTAGCGGAGGTATAGAGCAGGCCTCTGTCTAATTATAGTATCTCTAATAGGCCGCTGCCACATAAGGAACTTTACTATTATCTTGACGGACATGTGATGCGATGACTGTTGAGGTCGGAATTGTTTACCAAATAATACGGATGTCAAACGGTGCATTTGCGGTCGCGATATAGTTCGATAGAAATCGAATTTGTCGACTACGATATCGATTGTCGGCCTCTCCTCCGCAGCTAGTACAATTAAACCAATTGAGATTGAGAAATCTGGTCCTGGTTCAAGGTTGATGGCAACCGAAAATGCGCCGTGTAAGACTCGCATTATATGTATTGCTACGTATATTTGAGTGTTGCAATTAATGCAGATTAGCGGCATTCGTTCACTATCCCCCCCCCCCCTTACTTATTGCTGATATTTTGGAAGCCACAGGGGTCCATGTTTACCGCTGAGTAACGTACGTTTTTCTGGTGTGATTACATCATTTTCCTTACATTATTTTCTGCGTTATCACTGCTGAGCGTGTCAATTGTGCTGTAGATTTATTCATGCCACGGTTTAAGCTCGCAACATCAATCGTTTGAAGTTTTGCGGTAGCTTACAGAAAAGATGTAATATCGCTCGTCAATCTTTTATTTTGTCGCTCGTGGTGAAATGTTTAGTTACGAACGCTCTTACCTAATACGTGCAAATCACTCATTGGTGGGTGTACCATCCGACCAGCGCACTCTTATACACGCGACAGTTGGCCTCGGGGAGTTCCAGTGAATAGGGTCAGACGTTGGAGGAGGTATTATTTGCCAGCTCTATGGAGTGTGTGCTAAATTTTCGATGCAATTCGTCATCGTGTTTTGCAGTTTGCCCTTTCGGGAATAAATGCAAAATTGTTCTCTTGCAGGGAAACATTGGCTGAGTCGCATGACGGCTTGATATCTTATTCCGGTGTCGTGGCGCAAACATCCAATGACGAACAAAGCATCGGATCACACGAGCTGCAATAAAAGATAGCTATAGCCAATAGCGAGGGGTAAGACTTTCTTTTTCTGCGCTTTTTCGTTAGCACAAAAAACTGCGAGTTGATCCGTTTTACATAGTACAGGGACCTGTATGAGAAGTCCGCAGTTGTCAATACAGGAAGCATCATTACTCAACTGCGTACTCGTGCAGCATATTTAGCAGATTTTTATATATGGACTGCTTAGGGTCCTCAACCTGCAGTCACTTATGAAGGACGTGGCTGCGCCGAGACTCCGAATTCATTTCGACCATACGATTTTCTTTAACGAGCGACTAAATCAAACTAAGGAGAGTTTTGTGCGTCTCACTACCCCGGAATCGCTGATCGAACCGATGAGGACAACACGCTGGATCTTGAAGTAACGAAGAGGCTCACAAGCGTCCGTTTATACCGAGAGAACAAGCCGGTTGAAAGGGTTTGTACCGCGTCGTCGCCGCTGCTGCTTCTTATACAAGAAGCATACCATTGAAGAAAGACGCAGTTTTTCTTTTCGTTGTTGTTGTTTAAGTATCCCCTTGGCTGCCTGTGACCGGGTCTCGGTTTAGCGTTTCCCAATTCTGCTTCTTCTGGTAAGTTTCTTCTTTCTTGTGTACAGCCTCCTCCAGAGACAAGCAGCATCTCGCTGACGAAAGCGTGCCCAAAGCGTCGCCAGATCACTATACTGTAAAGGGGCAAAAGAGCTTGCAGCATATCGCCCAATCTAAATCCCCTAGTTTCATGAGCTGTCTGAACGCGTCCTCGTTAGATTCGAGAAACAAGCGATATGGTATGGGGAAAAAAAAAAAAAAATTGGCGCCTGCCTCAGTTCGCGTCTTTAGAAATTTCTGCAGTTTGTGCGAGGCGCCCGCTAATGATGTCAAGTCCTGTCCTCAAAATTTTTATTTCGCCGATTATGTTTTTCCGAAGCGCTTTCTCTATCTGGAGTTGGCGTACCTCACAGTGAAGAACTCTAACGCATGCAACACCAGCGCGGCCGCATTTTAAGAAAAGCCTTCCTAAGTGCCCGGCTGCCGTCCAGTGCTCGATGTTAAAAGTATACCGAGCCGCTGCGGTGTAAAGCAGGATGATTCGAGGTGAATTCCTGGTCTCAGCGGTCGCATTGTGACGGCTGCAGAATGCAATACTGATGTTCAGGCTTTCTTTTGGATTGATTTTACTTATTCTTCGGCTTTAATGCCTCAGGGGAACAGGGGAACTCTGCGGAGCTCTGTAGGAGAGACTGCATATATAAGGGTGGACTTGGTATTAAGTTTCTTCACTCACGGGTTGTTCAACGTGGACCTAAATATTAGGAGTGCCTAAGTCCACGAGCATGTGCCTAAGTACATAATGGAGCATTCCGAATGTGCCATCGTGGCCTCGCGGGAGTTCGTTAAGGAACCAATGAGTACAGATTATTCCGTATCACCCAACTACAGCCACCCCCGTGGGTCGCTTTGGCACGCTAAGACCCTCGATGCAGACGCGCCCAGCCCCGCTATGAAAACTGCAATAAACATGCCACAGAATTCAGCACCGTAACATACAAAAATTATAAAGCAAGGGACAAAGCTGAAAATGAAAACACGCCATGGCACTCATATTAGCTGCAATATGAACACTTAAGGGGATTATGTGGAGTCGATCGATTCGCATATATATATATATATATATATATATATATATATATATATATATATATATATATATATATATATATATATATATATATATATATATATATATATATATATATATATATATATATACTCCAAGCCCCTTACTAGTCGGAGTACTCACTAATGAGCACTTTTGTATTATTTGCTGCCCGTCATTGCGTGACCGCGTAGTTGGCATAAACGTGTAGGAAATGGCATTTGTACCGCAGTGTGGTTTCTCCTGTTCCCAGTAGCCGTCCGCTGCGAGATATTGCTTCGTCGTTCTACCACCGCCGAGAGGCAAACACTATAGGCAGCTGTAGCATCTTTCTGCCGCAAACCTACTACCAATGTCCGCGCCATACAAGGCCTATGCCTTCAAACGGACGCTGTAAAAGCTGCGAGGCGCGGTCATTAAACGGAGCTCACAAGTCAGGATCGGTTTTTATGGACAGGTGCGTGCGGTTGGTTGACACGAGGAAAACGTGCTCGCCTGTCGAGGAGGAGGCTGCCTCTTGAAGCGAGAACAAACGTGAGAGAGAGAGCGCAGGGACGCCCACGGGAAGAGACACTTTTACAACGTGTCCAATTTTCGCACTGTGAGGCCGTATATTGCGAAACACCGCACCACTCGCACGTGCCGTCGCAACGTTTCTGGTCGGCAACTACGCGAAGAAGTTGAAAAGTGCGCGTAAACAGACTGACAGCTCTCGCCGTCTCTTGTGGAATCAAGACACCCCGACCCACGCTGTAGTTTACGAGGGCATGTGCAGTCACACGTGGACACGTGTTGTTTCGAACGTCAATTGACTGAAAAACAGCGAAGGCACAGCCGCCAGTGGTTATTTTTCAAAGGCCCTTGGCCAGGCGTCATCGCGGATTTTTCGGTGATCGCTGGAAGTTATAAAATATGGTCTGGGGAGAGTTTTACCAGAAGTCTTCAAGTCAGTTCGTTATTGGAATGGGCAGAACAACTTGAACTGTCCGTTACCATGCCTTCAAGAGGCACGCTTCACAGCCAGATCCATCTTTGCATCTTCACATCCACCTTTGCTGCTGCTAGCACCCACGAGCAGCTTATCTCCCTTCCATACACTCAAGTGCCGAAGGAGAGTGAGAATGTCATGTTCACGTGACAATTCCCGTCTTTTTTTTCCCCCTTTCTCTACTTATTTTGCTTCGGTATCCACTTCCGGTGGTGACTTGCATTGTAAAAGTCGCATGCCATTGCATTAAATTTATTAAAATATTAAATTAAATCACGCGCCGTGGTATTAAACCGTTTTCACGCAGGCGCTTCGTACTTTGCAGACGCAATCGCCACCGACCGATCTACGCACATCGTTTGTTCGTTTGAAATGGCCAAGTCTAGTGAGGGGCACTTCAAAACTGCCGTCGCTGTCATAAGCGGTTCTCGTTGGCTTTTCTGTAAAAATTTAGTCCCTTTATTAACGCCAAGGGCAGCACAGGTTAAAGCCTATGCTTTCACAAGGCGCACATTAAATTACTTCGACGCTCTCAGTTAATGCATAGTCACTTCTTATAATTATGTTTCGGTCGCCGAGACATCACCAGTTGTTCTACATATTGTGGAATGGCCGCCGAGGTGCTAATTAGCGTTTAAATCACCTTCGATTCACTTTAATATTTTATTCACTATAAATGCACATGACCTTACTACTTTAATTGACCTTTGAGTCCTTTTAATTCACTTTTGATTAAACTTATGCTCTAATTATCACTTTTAGTCACTTGGCATACCCGTATACGTTCGTGACTGTTTATGTCGAAATTGCAGCGCAGAAAAAAAGACATGGGCACAGGCAAGTTAACAAACAAGCCCTGACTCGCAACAATAAGGTTATTTTAGAAAATACAGTACAGATATGGTTCAGCTGACCAGATCGGACATCTACAGAACGATTGCGGAAAGTTAAAACAAGAACATTGTCAGTCGATTTGGTGATGATGCTGTTTTCAGTGCTCCTAACAAGGTACGATAACTCCGCCAATCTATGTGGCAAAAATGTATCGCAGAGGAAATGCATGTGTGCTTGTCCATATGTGTCAACCAACAGGCTTATTATACAGAACATCTGAATTTTCTAGGTAAAGAAAATGATTAGCAGTTAGCTAACCACTTTAAATTGCAATGTCGTTGTAAACCAGTTTTTTTTTTTACATGCATCTGTTCTGTTCTCGCAATCAAATAAACTTGCACGCGAAATATCTGAGGCTCTCCGTATAGGAAAGCGCGCATCTGCGAGCAGCCTGTCGTAATCACTGACAGATAATGTGCTTTCCTAGGCACTGTGTGCACTTAAGAGTTTTTTCGTTCTGTTTTGTGTTCTTTCTCCCAACTTTCAGGAATCGTTCCGCACGTGTCTAATGCACTTAGCCGCAGCATATACTTTGGGTACGGTATATTTTCCAAAATAAACAGAGTTGAGAGTCAGCGCCTGTTAGTTAAATTGCCTCGTTCCGTGTCTTTTGCGGGCGCTGCGATTTCAACCTTAATGTACTCGTGTGAATTTTACATTTTGTGAGCCCGAAGGAGGGCTTGTGCCGTTGTGTACGCAAATAAGCTTGGGTGCACTGTTTATAAAATTCACCATTGAAAGAACCGCAGTCACTACAGGCAACAGTAGATGCTTTAATGAAGTGAGAAAAGATGAAAAGCTAGGTAAAATTACAGGATCGCTATGCATGACTACAATGCTGCAGATTATTAGCTCAAGCACCCTATATAAGACCTCCTTGTCACTCTCTCATTTTGACGGTGATGCATTAGTCGAAATCATCGTCGAAATCATGAACGGCGTCAGCACTGCCGTGGAAGTAATGCGCCTCGTTGTTCTCTTGTGCGGATGCCCTCGCGTCGATTGCGACGCGGGAACGCTGTCATTTGTCGCTGAGTCTCGTCATCGCATGCGACAAATCGCTATGATTTTCTAGTTGAAAGCGGTCCTGGAGCTACGATAAGCTCGCTATACATCTCGCACAGTGTCAGCTAGGGAACGCTTTCAAACGTTTAAGTCGACGAGTCCGACGCCGTATCTCGCGAAGTCACGCGAAGATGACAGCATCACCACGAGGTATCGCTCGAGAATGCCACTCTCGAATAAAATTTTTCTTCGCTCCGCAACGTATGCGCCGCGACCGCCGTAACGGATAGGTTATCGGCAACGCTCATCGGCGAAACCCGCTGTGCGTTTCCTTTCGCGATGCGCAGCTTTGACACGTCGGCGTTTAAACCTGCATGTACTTAGGGGCGAAGCACCTTAAGGCCGAGTCTTGTCCGTCCGTTTGACGTCCGTGCCACGGCACAGCACCGTGTAAAATCAAAACATCAGGTTTAACAATAGACTAATATCACTCATAATTGTGACGGAACAATTTCAAACACATACAAGCACAAACCCTTTATACTAGTCGGCGACTTCAACGCACACATAATGGACCTTAGGACCTAGCTTTGTCGTCAACTCTCACTGTCCGCTGTCACAGTATTGGCCGCGAGGCCCTCCACTGGACAAGACCACGCTGCGATCGTTTTGACGTCACAGAGAGGATGCTCCTGCTCGTCTGGCTGCGTAGCGGTTGTGGAACGTGAGCTTCTGGTGAAATTGCGGTGCGCGACTTTCAATTCTCAACGTGTGAAGCTTAATTTGGCCAGCTGGAGATATTATCACCGCATAAGCAGTGCTAAGTTGCGTGCTAGCAGCTTCTGCCTGTTGGTGTACTCTTCGGTGCCGCAGTGCCAGGCGTATGCGACAGACCCGCTGTAAGTTTTCATCATTGCCCCTAATGTAAAGGAATGCGCGACACTTGGCTGGTAAAGCCGAAAACGGGAAAAGACGCCAACAGCAACTCGTGGGTCTGCAGCAGTGGCGTTAATCCAGAAAAATCACAAGGGGGGACACACATCTTGCCATGACGACCATTTTGTTTATATATACAGGGTGTTTCAAGAAATGTGTCCAGTATTTTTTAAAAATCACAGAAAGGACGTATCTGCGTGCTACCTGCGGCGTTACCATTACTGTGGGAGGGGGCATTTTGAGATGCGTACAAACATTAATTACGGCAGTAATTATAGAAATTAAGAAGATTAACTTTTTAACCAGTCGAAATAAGTGGTCGAGTCAAATGGGCGAATGGAAGCAGTTCCTGAGAATAGCCCATAGCCGCTTTGAAATTTTTGAAAGGTGGCCACTGGTAATCACCGCGGAGCGATGAAATCTGGCTCATATTGCTGGCGATACCGAAACCTACGCACCAAAAAGCGCGTCTGCCATTCCCTGCGGAAACGCCCTCCGTGACGACACTATTTCCCTCGCACGGGAGAGGGAGAGGGGGGGGGGGGGCGCTCGCTCGGCATGTGAGGCTCGCTCAGCAACGAAACGAAGTATCTCGATCAACGGATGATAACGGCGCTAACTTATAAGCTTAGCTTTCGCGACATCACTTGCATCGTCTTCCATGGCGTCAGCTGTACCGGCTTTAGGTCATGATTGTAATATGCTAATTAGACACGCGTGCGCCACCGGGTGCACCGACTTGCGGTTTGCTTGCCCGGATTATCAGAACATACCGCTTTTTTAGGTAATGAGCTTCAAACCAAGGGGGAAGCACCGCGTGGTGCGCAAGAAAAACGCGTTACGGCAAAAGCGCAAGAAATGCGGTGTTCCAGCAGACCACACAAGCCGGCATCCTATATGAGTGAAGTCACAACGTAGGTGGCGCCACGCTATGTCCTCGAGGCCAATATAGAAAACCGTTGCTATAGTCGAAGCATATGTGTATATGTGAATCAAAAAATGTTTACAATAGAAGGACATCAATCATAATTGTGACGGAACAATATCAAACACCTACAAGCACAAACCCTTTATACTAGTCGGCGACTTCAACGTAGACATTATGGAGCTTAGGACCTAGCTTTGTCGTCGACTCTTTATGTCACTTTATGTTACTTTATGTCACTCACGTTACATTATATGGGGCAACGCTCGGGTGACGTACGGTTACTCACCCATACAATACCCAGAGCTTCGCACACTCGTCATGATTCACTTCGTGGAGATGCGTGGATTTTTTTTATTGCTTGAACGATCTCCGCTATAAGCACCCCGTTTTATTACATTTGTACTTGTTTGCATTTGCAGAGTAAGCGCGCAGATATATACGGCACATATCCACGCGTACTATCACGCATCCGAGAAGAGGCCATGTGCGTATTTATTTATATTATATTATTAAGGCGAAAGCCTTAGATGCCTCATCAAACGCGAAAATCGACCGTCGGCGTTGGCGTCCCGCGGCAACGGGCACAGCATGCAGTGATTAAAAAATCGTCATCACGTGATGACGTCACCATGACGTCACAGATCTAAAAATGTGTGACATCATCACGACGTCACAAATTCTGGCGTGAGGTCACATGATGTCACGTCACATGATGCCTTCATCACATGAGGTCGTAGCTTGGTCAAAGGTTGGCCGATCACGGAGGCAGTGAAAAACCACGCAAGTGCCTCCGATCCTGGAGGCATTGCGAAACCACGCTAGGTGCACAAAGCTTTCGGAGGGTGGCGGGGCAGGATCAGTACGGTCGACTGGGAAGAAAGACGATAGCTTTCGCCTTCGAGTCGTCTTAGGTGAATGCACAAGGGACCTCTGAGTTTTATAAAATTTATTTGTACATACTGCAGCCCTGATGTGCTATTGCAGGAGTATGATTATGCAGATGTGTCCGCTGTACAGGTGCGCATCTTCCGCAGTGGACTTATTTTGTGTGCTTGAGAGAAGCATTTCCGAAGCCTTAAAAGTAAAAGGAAGACCACGCGTTCTGTTTTCGCGGTCCGCTTGCATGCATGACCAGATAGATAGCTTTGCTTTGGCTTGTTTAAGGAGTGCATCATTTTTTCACCTTGTCTGTACCGAGTTTGAATGAATTATCTTTTGTTTCACCATGTGCATGCTTTGCGACGTACTTTAATTACATAATTATGTGTCAGTGATCCCTAATTGACCATGTGTGTCCTCTCATTTTTTCCCTTTTCTTTTGTTTGTTCAACTGTTTTTATTCATTGAATGATTGCTCACGTTTTTTTTCCACTTATGTGACCGATTTTCGAGAATTCTGAATAAGCAACCCCCCCCCCTTTTATGTAATACCTCGAGCAGGGTCCTTTAAGCGAATAATAAATGATGTCGATGATGATGCATGAAGGAATTTAAAGTGGATGATGTGGTACAACCTGTTTCTCATTACTTTCATCGCGTGGATGAAACTGGAGCGACGATACGCTTTCATTGTTTATTCCGTGTGTCCATTCGCTGAGAGACGGCCGAAGCCGACCGAGGCAAAAGGAAAACTAGGAAAACAGTAATGGGTCGCGCTTAATCATCCTGAACGACAAACAACACTGCATTCGAAATACCGATGGGACACGACGCACCAGTTCGCCTGCTGTGTTTGTACAGTGTCTCTCAGCTTTCTACATCTTGGAGTTTGGGTGTTGAAACATTAGTTTTCTTCTCTCATCCCCCCCCCCCTCTTTTTCTTGCGATCGAGCTCTGCAAATGAAAGCGGCAGAGCGTGACTTCATTGCTAGAGTCTTATGTGCAAACGTTTATTATGCGTGACATAAAAACTGAGGATAAACGTAGACTTGAAATAAAAAGGAAGAAATGAAAAAAAATATTTGGGATATACTGATATGTACCTAACTTTTTTTCACACTAAATGAAGTAATTTTCGTTTGATCTATACGTAGCTTTAATATGACGCAAATGTCGTGCGCCTTAGATCGTAGTTCTTCGCCGCAAAGATCAAAGGGAAGCATCCCGTGGTCCGCTAGTTGGTATGGTCGTTAGATCGTAAGCTACAACATGAGAGTCTCTGCAAAAGCGCCTCGTGCTTTCTGGTTATTATGCATACTGAGCTCGACAGTACTCCAGAAACGTCGAAAACGACGCATTCGCGTGATGTGTAAATGCAAAGGTAGCTTGCACGTGTACGTAATAACTCAGCTTGTAATGCCGAAACGGCATCGTTGCCTAATAAGCCAGCCTTCTAGCCATGTGCTGCCAGCAGGTAGGTGCCGGTTAGATTTTAGTCATATTTAAATGAATCGCTTGAAATTGGTCATATTTGAAATGTACTAAACATTAAGTATCCGCCGGCGGTGACGATGCTGCGATGCCTCCCGCACAGAGCATTGATTCTGTCGAAAGGCAGTGGCAACGAGATGAGTAGAGGATTCATATAAAACGCCGCGTAAGCGTGGATGGAAAGCATAGGCATGCGCAGGGAGCGCCTCCCCTCCTGCCCCCATTCGTAGAGTCCAAATAAAACATGTTGAATGGATGAAACATGTTATTAATGGATGAAAAAAAAAAATCACGCCATATCCACGAAGTGAATGATGATGGGTGGGCGAAGCTCCGGAGGTAATCTGTGGCGGTAATTTGTAAGCATTCCTAAAACGGACGGAGGCGGTCCGTCCGTTTTAGGAGTGCGTAGTCAATGTGAGCACGCGATTCGTCGCGGCGCTCGTCACGGCTCACATTGACCAATCGCGTGCGACTCAAACGGACGGACCGCCTCCGTCCGTTTTAGGAATGCTTACAAAATACCGCCACAGGTAAACCGCCAATCCCCGTAAATTTTGCCCACTCGATCATCATACGAAGACCTGACACACAAACGCGGGGGTCCTCATATATGACGTTAAGTTCAGGGGAACGTTTATTGTCGGCGTTGCCGTTTCGCCTTTCGAGGGCGAGAGCGCCTTCGCGATTGTTTTCATCCATGGCAGAAAGAGAATGTGTGGTCTGCAACACCGTCACGCTTATACTTCATGGTCATCAGCGTCATCGTCATCACGTGTAGTGGGTACATTCCACTATACTGGAACGCGCTTATTCTTCATGGTCATCAGTCGTCATCGTCATGGAACGCGCTTATACTTCATGGTCATCAGCTTCATCGTCATCGTTATCACGTGTAGTGGTTACATTCCACTATATTGGAACGCGCTTATTCTTCATGGTCATCAGTGGTCATCGTCATCTTTATCACATGGAGTGGATACATCCCACTATGCGTGGCTACATACTACATACTACAAAGGAGGGACAGGCCCACACCCTGAGGAGCTTCGCCCCTAAAAAATGAAACGATGACGTGTTTCTCACAGCGGCCTGCCTTTGGTCCCTAATAGAGATGTGGAGTAAACAGTTCTTGGAATGCAACATCGGTGGGCTTCGGCCGCCATTATCGTCAAAATCCTGCGTAACCATAGACCTGCTCTTTAAACAATGACTCTACAGCTCCTACTGAGTGAAAGCATGGGGCAAACATTGCTCACCCCCCGCCCCTCCAAGGCGGGGCCGGCCGCCATCCCAAATGCTTGAATGGCCCATTATATCTCTGCTACCGACTATTGCTCATATTATTGTGGCCGTATATTGACAGTTGTCTTTCGCGGACGACAGAACAAGACTCTCACTAACAAATTCCACAGAATTTATGAATTCGCAATATTATTGGAGGCGACAGTGGCGCCCTGTGTGGTGATTACGGGTTTGATTTACAAGGCTACGATGACATTTTTCTCCGCTAAATTTCTACTTGCACACATCTGATTCCGAACAATATCTCCTTTGTGGTATATCTGCGATGAGCTGGAAACAATAGATAAAATAGATTTTTACTGTGTCGACGATTTTCAGTTATGCAGCACTGTTTTACTCTCGCATTTTAGTACTGGTGTTGTGACACAGTCACTGGAGCATTTGCCGAGCCGTCTATAACTTTGCCTGGAGTATTTGCCAAGCCGTCTATAATATTACTGGAGCATTTGCCGACCCGAAGGTCGCGAGTTTCATACCGGCCGCGGCAGTCGCATTTCGATAGAGGCGAAATGCTAGAGGCCCGCGTACTGCGCAATATCAGTGCGCGTTAAAGAACGCCAGGTGGCCGAAATTCCCGGAGCTCTCCACTACGGTGTGCGTCATAATCGTATCGTGATTTTGTCACCGTAAAACCCCAGATATTACAAAGACGGAACCATCATCATCAGCAACAAGATACTGCATCTCGAGGGCTCGTGACGAGAAAGCTACAGAAGAAGAAAAATAAGAAGCACATTAATATATTCTAACCTTCTATAATTCATTATCTCATGTGACCACTTTTACCTATAAATTATCCGTTTCTTGGCCAATCCCCCAGAGTGGGTGTGAGCCATTTATAAAGGTCATCATCATCATCATCATCAACAACAACAACAAGCGTCATGGAGTCGCCGAAGGAGCCTCGTAGCCCGTCCAGATCTTCGGAGCGGGCCGCCAGCACCCATGAACGTCGTTCAAGTCCTCAGAATGCAATAGGGAAGCCCTTGCACCTTAGTCCCGAAGAGGCATCCACGCGAAATCGAGCGAATGCGCGACCGGAAGGCGAGTGCCGGCGAACTGGCGCGAACCAGGTGGGGAGCAGAAGCGGAGGAACACCAGAACGCAACCTCTCAAACCATTCTGTTCGTAAGTAAATCCCACCTTGCACGCCAGTTCTGCGGAATACCGCAAGGTGGCGGAAGGGTTAAGGAAGGGAAATTGACAACCACCCGTTTGCAGCACGAAGCCATCGGGTTTCGTTCTAGCTTCGTGCTACAAACGGGTGGCTGTCAATTTCGCTTTCTTAATATCACCTTCTCCAAGCGAGCGGCGTGTCGAGAGGGAACGGCTTGTTCTCACGGCGTCATGACATCACATTTAGCCATAATCTGTGACGTCATCGTGACGTCATTACATGACATCGTCGCTTGGTCAAAGGTGCGTCGATCACGGAAGTCGTGCAGCCCCACATGCGGTGCAGAAAGCTTCAGGTGGGAGGAACAATGCAATCTGCTGAGAACGTCAAGGTGATATAAAGCGCGTCTCTCACAGCTGCGCCGCGTTATGTCTTGCAAGAAGCCTGGTCCCCGATTGTATGACTTAACGCATTGCCAAGTGTGCAGCAGGCTTTCGCCTTCAAGTGTTACAGAGAGTGCAACGTGCTCCGAACTTTTCAGCACGATGCGAAAATTGTTGTTGTATATGTTTCTCCAAAGGGGATACAGTGAAACCTCGGTGATACGATCACAGCTCATACGAATTTCGGGGTGATACGAATTTTCCGTTGGTCCCGGCCGAGGCCCATCGGCCTGCAGTGCAATAGAGTATGGTTGTTGCGAACCGATTTTCACCCAGTGACGTTTGATACGAACGTACGCTACCGCCCAGGTACGAAGAGGTGCTGTCCGCGCATGTCGTGGAAGACGCACCAAGCACGTGCGAGCGCGAGAGCGCAAGCTGTGGCAATGCGCGCCGCACCGCAAAATTGTCAGAATCACGGTGTAAGAAAAACACTTTTTATTACGGTCAGAATAAACCTTCACAGACGCGTCCTGGCCTCCGAGGTTGTGTGCGCGAATCTTTGAGGCTCTTATGTGCCTCTGTGTGCCTTAGTGTTTAGATTACAGAAAACATTACAGACGTCGCCGTGGGCTGCTGTTGTACTGTGTTTACACGTCCCTGCCTCGTGCATCAGACATCCTACTAGAGAGGCTACAAAAGGTGGACGAGGACCGAAAGAAGGCTGAGAACAGGTTTTGGCGAAGGAGTCAGGCCTCACAACGTCAACATGCGCGACCGTTGAGGTCGCACTTGTGCGGGCACTGCCATAAATCTCCCCCTAAAAAACATCCCGAACACCTCCGCGATAACAAAATCATAACACAGGACCGTGGTTCTGTAAGTTTGTGGTCTTGATCCATCGCGTCAAAGCGCTTCTTTCGGTACTTTCGCTGCAGTACTCCTGGTGTCATGCAAAAAAGCATACTAAAATTTGGAAGGGGCTACTGTTGTCGCGGGTCACAACGCACCTGGTTCATTGATTAAATACGCGCGTACGGGCCGTATATTGACGAGTGCTTGTATGATTGCCGACTTATAAAAACTTAACTGACAATCATTCAGGGTTCTTCCTGACGTTGCTGCGGCCCTGAAAAACAATAAATGAAAACGGATGCCAGCTTCCTTTTGTCGCATGCTAATTTTTCATGGCTTTCCGGTGATACGAATTTCGGATGATACGAATATTTTTGGTGGTCCCGTGAGATTCGTATCACCGAGGTTTTACTCTATATGGCAGTGCCACCTGTTTCACGTAAGAGAGTAGATACATGGGTTAAAATATCAGCATATGCAGCATGCCGTTTATGTACAGTACTCACGGATTGAAATAGGACAATTTAGGGCTAAGTAACGCACATACTTTCGTCTCGACCGTCTATAGTTTGGGTCACACCGGCGTAATTTCAATTCGAACGCGTAGATCAGAGACAACATTACCATTAGTGACCAGATTCGTCGCGACATGACGTGGTTATCTCGAGCAATTGCGCATACTAGTCATTATACTAAAAATTCGATGTCGCGTTCGAATCCGTGAGTACTGTACACTGCAAGAGGGTAGCCTCTCTCAGGAGTAACTTATTCTTATGACCCGCCGCTTAGCGCGCAAGTTGTCGGGCTGCTAAGCTCGAGGGCCACGGTCGATCATCGCAGTTGAGGGCACTCTGTTCTTTCGTGTCATTGGGAACACGTGACACCAGACGCGTTCAGCCTTTTCTTTAAATTTCGGTGTTTTGGTGCGAAAGCCCCTGTATATGTATGAGGCACGTCACAGTGGTGGACTACGGGATTAATTTCGACCACCGGGATTTCAGCAACGTGCCCCTAAATCTAAATACAAGGCTGTTTCCTTTTACATTTTACTCCCTTCAAAATGCTGCCGCCGTGGCTGAAAATAGAAGGCCTGCTTTCGTGTTTAGCAGCGCTGATAACCACCTTGGCGAGTGCGTATAGTAAGCGAAAGTTTACTGTAACTTATACTGCCCATAAAACTATCCGAAAGTTGGTTCGTATACTATTCTAATGCTATGTGGTTTTCCATATCTATGATTTCTACACCTTTAGGCCGAGATTGTGAATCACTTGAAAACCAAAAACGCAGCTTACACGTCAATAGGGTGTTTTAGCAGTGCACGTGTACCATGCCGTAAGTTCGCATCACCGTAACGTCGCGGTCGCCGCGTAGGTGTTTTACTTTGCAAGACCTGTATTAGCCACTCTCATCATCTCGTAACGGTATACCATAGTCGCACAGCTGAAACAATTTTTTTTTGGATCGTAGTACTCTAACACTGAACGGTGACGCGGTATCGTGAACGGAACTGTATTACCTGGTACGTACAATATTTCCTAGTGCCAGGGAAGTTTTGTGAGCGGTTGCCAAAGCTCTCCTTCACTTCCCTTCTAGGCGGAAGGGCCAAAACCGTCCTCCGTAAGTTGTCCACGGAGCCATCATCGAGAGTCGCCTACGGAAGCGGGGCTAGCGACATGTCACCCACACCGACTTCGGCCATGTCGCTGACGTCCGCAAATATTCCGTCAGCGTCGAACATGCGGGCAGGATGTTATTCGTCATCTTCACCAGGCCCACTTCGATCAGCTTCGCAGACCATTGGGTGAGGAATATGCGTTTAGCTTATTCGTTAACGGGAATGGCGATTTCTACTAGCTTTGTGGTAAGGTTAAATTGTAACAATAATTTTAGACATTAAAAAAAGCCCCCCTGAACGTGTGGCGCAGCGGCCATTCATATGTGCAAAAAAGCCGTGCTAGGTGGTTTCCGTTCTAACCGCAAACACTTTTTCTCTGCCAATGTAAGTACTATGAATATTAAGATTTAAAAGTTCTTGTCCATACTTAAAATATTACGTTTGGCTGAACAGTCATGTCCGAATCTGCTGAAATTTGCCAGGAAGTTCGAGTTTCTCACCGTAAACCTACGACACAAACAGGTGTCTGATTGGGAAAATCTACTACTCGACACGTACGAAAGGTGCTTGACGTCACGGAAATGAGCAAGTGCAATTGGGTGTAGCATCTGTGCGAATTCTCTCTGGGTGGGACAGCATGATGGCTGTGGGCGGAGCTTACATTTATTCTTCGGTTGTGACCGACTATAGTTTCAGAGAGTGTAGATGTAGATGAACCTCCATGCGAATTTCTACGTCCGAAATACGAGAGGAAGCGTCAGAGAAAGCTCGCAAAGATAGCCAGTTCTTCAAACTAGCTATTGAGTAAACGCCGCCACCACCGCTTGCCGGAAGTGACGCATGATAAGGGCATGATCCTAGAACGCGCGTCTCCATGGCGTTACATCTTGGAGCCGGCATGCATGTACCTACACCATAGCGACAACAACCAGGTATTCGCGTGATCTGCTCAAGTGAACAGTTTTAAGGCTGCTCACGAGAAAGCTGCGCAGTTGCCTGGCCCACTGCCTTGCCAAGATTGCTTCAGTGGCGAACGCTACTCGCTAAGAATCATTTTAGCCAACGTAAATTTTAGTTGCAGTTGGCATTTGAAGAGGTAATGAAATATTTCACTAAAACCCACGAAGATTAAATGAGATACGCATTAGCATAATCACCGGCTGGTGCCTCGATCAGCGTACTAAGTATAGCTACCAGATGCTCTACCCTCTGAAACTACATAAATAAAAATAGCAAAGCTTTCTGCTACAGGAACAGAAGCGTCGTCTCAAAACTGACGTATATTCGCATGGGCAGGACGCACATTTTCCAACAATGCAAGCAAAAAAAAATTACGCTTTCAAGAACAAAATTTAATAATCTGCAACATAAACTTCGCGACGCCCCAAGTAATGTTAAATTAATGTCCTATTATTTTTAATAAGATCTAAATTAGAATATGCCAGTGCAGTATGGGACCCATACACTCCAGTTAACATCAAGTCTCTCGAAAGAATACAAAGGAAAGCCTGTCCGGTTCATTTTCGGATAAGTTCTCACGAGTTGACCCTTCCATCTGAAATAATGAAAACCAACAACATTCCCCTTCTTAGCGCGCGTCGAAAACAGATTATAGTGGACCTGCTTTCTCTTCTTCTGAACCGCAAAGTTGCCATTGACTCATCTCCGTATCTGACACCCCTATCAACCAGACCCACGAGGCATCATCACGCCAAATCATTGACACCTTATTTCTGCACAACAGACGCTTATAAATACTCGTATTTTCCACGCACGGTCACAGATTGGAACGAAATAACTCAGGCATCCTTTATGTATTTATTCCTCCTTCACATTCACCGTTCCTTCCACACGAAAATTGCATTGTCTCACCATTTCAGTTTCCACATATTTTGATTGCAGTGCATTTTTGCATTTTTTGCCCTCAATAGCGAAAATGTTTGTGTTGTTGTTTTGTATTTATTATTGTGTTTATTCCTTCTGTAATTGCAAATATTATGTAGTATTGCCATGTAGTATCTTTTCTTTTCTTCATTACGCCGTTATTCGTATTAATTATGAAATAGTTTTCCATGTCGACTTTCTATTTGCTATGACTGTATCTCACACCAACCCTAAACAAATTGTTATGCCACTTTTTGTATCAACCATTTGTATCAACCATGTCCTATTGAAACTGCCCACCTGCTTGGACATAAGGGTCTGCAGTATGTACTAAATAAAAAAAATAAACCCATCCATAATTATTTTCAACTGTGCATGTGCCACGCGTCGATGATATCCGAGTAGCGTACAATATAGCGTGCAAGTTTAACTTTTGC